>NW_026897647.1:0-111449 GCF_033153095.1 Gastrolobium bilobum
ACGGTTTTGTTTCTTGGGACACCCCACAAAAGGCCTCACACTAGAAGAGGTATCCACACCCTTATAAGGCATGCTTCGTTCCCCTCTCCAACCGATGTGGGACATTACAACCCACAACCTCACCCTATTGTATGTACCACATACTCAGGCTTACCGTATAGGTGGAACACCATATGCATATCATAAGGCACTCACATATAACAGCTCAATAACATTTCACAACCAATATATCATGAAAACAACATCATGCATATAGCCATACCCCCATGGGACATGGTGGAACCAACAATGGCTAAATCGAGGACACGAAAGCTTACCTTGCAAGCTAGCTATCCAAGCCAAGAGTCCACACAATCTCAAAGTCCACAAACAGCAAGATCACAATCTGTTTAGACCAATTATTACATCAATATACATACTCAAAAAGACAACGCCTTTCTCTTACGTTTTACGTCTTTAGGCTCCTCACAAAGCCACAAGCCCTCAATCAATTAGGTTCTGACTTAGTTAATTATTACAGAGGTTCAACATAACCCATCATGGGTCCACAAACCCAAAGATATCAATCTGTATGAACAACATCATCACTGCCCACGAAAACCCAGAATATCCGGATATTTGTCGGGGGCATATCCGGATATCAATATCCGGATATTCAGATCCCCATATCCGGATATCAATATCCGGATATCATATCCGGATATCTATATCCGGATATCCATATCTGGATATTTCGTGACAGAATGAAGTTCTGCATTTCGCGAGATATCCTTCCCAAAGGTGGTTCATTTCAAGCATACAGAAGCTTAAACATACGATTTAAGGTGTGTTTAACATTACCCAAGGTTAGGTTACGATCTTAAGTTCATTACATGCATCAAGGTTCCATTTTTAACCACTTAAACTCATGATCAAGGTGGTAAAGCTTACCAAAGTTCTAAACAGCAAAGCAATGGCTCATGGAGCTCACCAGCAACTCCCCAAACACTGACTTGTACAGAAAACGAAAATGGCAAGCAAGACTGGGTTTTTCTTCACAAAAATTAGCACTTGGAGCTTCAACAACCAAGACCAAGGCCCCAACACAACAACCCACTATCTCAGCCCCACACCGTCACACAAGACAACACCCTCAACTAAGAAGAAGGCCAACAACACCGCCCCAAAGCTAACTCTCACCCACACCAAGTGTTTAGGATAAGAATTCATAAAGGAAGTGGCGTCAAAGCTCAACAAATGAAGGAGAAGGCCAATGGAATAGTGTTTCTGGTCAGCCACCCGAGGAGTATCACGTAGGGACAATAGGAATGTCTAGGGTTTTGTGCAAATAAGTGTATTTATAGCCACTTAGGAATTAAACACACAGTATTATCGCTAATTGCTACGCTTAGCATTTTAATCCCAAACTAAGGATTCTGAACCTACTCAATTTTACAAGATTTATCATATTTTTATTTTATTTTTCGCAGCACCTTTCCGGTACGCGCTTTTCCATAGCCAGTATCAGTTCTGGAACCAGTTCTCATTATTTTAACTTGAAACTTGTTTTACAAGTCCTATATAATATTCTAGGAATATTCATGCACTTACAATAATTTTCCGGGATACTTCATCGGTACGCATTTATACCGAGTAGCAGAACTGGTATCTGCACTTTTCGTCCGAAAAGCGACTTTCAGCATTCTTAATCACTTACCATAATTCTTAAAGCCTCATAATAATTATTAGGGTCAATTATGGAATTATTTCCTAATTTTCACAGTTAATTAATTAATTTTCTTAGTTAGCGGTGCAGGCTCTTACATTCACCCCACATTTTTAAGGATTTTGTCCTCAACATTAAAAACATACCTGTCTCGAAAGTCGGGATACTGCCGGAGAAGCTCGTCCTCTCGCTCCCAAGTACACTCCTGATGAGTTCTTCTGGTCCACTGCACTTTGACCATCAGAAAGATCTTGCTCCTCAGCTTCTTCTCGCCACGGTCGAGAATCTTGAGTAGTCCGACGGGAGTTTTCAAGTTCTCCCAAACTTCCACATCATCCGGTTGCACCACGTGCGAAGGATCTGCTACGTACTTCCGAAGCTGAGACACGTGAAACATGTCGTGGATGTTGGCCAAGTTCGGAGGCAAGGCAAGCCGGTAGGCAACAGGTCCTGCTCTACTAAGGATCTGGTATGGCCCAATAAACTGCGAGCTCAGCTTCCTCACTCCGAGTGCCCGACCAACACCGGTGACAGGTGAAAGTCTCACAACCACGTGCTCACCTTCACTGAACTCCATTGGACGATGTTTGACATCATAGTAACTCTTCTGGTGATTCTGCGCCTGCTTCAGTTTCTCACGGATCATCTGAATCTGCATGGTGGTATCTTGGACAAAGTCCAAGCCAAACAACTCCTTATCTCCAACATCTGACCAGCAGGTAGGAGTCTGACACCTCCTACCATACAACACCTCGTAGGGTGCCATGCCTAGGCTAGCATGGAAACTGTTATTATACGAAAACTCAACCAACGGAAAGTACCTATCCCATGCCGAGCCCTGCTCCAACATGCAAGCCCGCAATATGTCCTCCAAGGTCTGGATAGTCCGCTTATTTTGTCCATCAGTCTGAGGGTGATAGGCTGTACTCAGTCTCAACTGAGTCCCAAAATCTTCCTGCAGCGCCTTCCAGAACCGAGATGTGAACTTCGGGTCCCTATCACTAATGATACTCTCGGGCACCCCGTGAAGTCTCACAATCTCGCGAACGTAAAGCTTGGCCAACTGCTCTGTAGTGAAGCTCACCTTCACTGGAAGAAAATGGGCAAACTTCGTCAGTCTGTCCACAATGACCCAGATAGAGTCGCAACCAACCTGAGTCTTCGGCAAACCCACCACGAAGTCCATGGAAATGCTCTCCCATTTCCATTCCGGAACTCAAGAGGTTGAAGTTTACCAGACGGCTTCTGGTGTTCTATCTTCACCTTCTGGAAAATCAAACACTTGGACACATACACAACTATGTCCTTCTTCATGCCCGGCCACCAGAAATTCCTCTTCAAGTCTTGATACATCTTTGTAGCACCAGGATGAACAGTGAACCAGCCCTTATGGGCCTCCGCTATAACCTCTTCGGTCAAAGGACCTCGGGGAACCACAATCCGCTTTTGAAATAATAGAAGTCCATCCTCATTCCAAGACACACCGTCTTGGTTCTTCATGTAGTCCAGGCACTCTCTCTGCACTTGTGCATCTTGGATCTTCTCCATAAGCTCATTCTTGACTCTGACAGTCTCCATCTCGAGAAGTGCACCCCCAAACAAGGAAGTCACCGATAGGTCTCAAAATCTCTCAATGACATCAAAGTCACCAATCAACAAACTGGTTAGACTCACGGATTTCTGACTAAGAGCATCACATACCACATTGGCCTTGCCAGGATGATACTTCAACTCAAAGTCGTAGTCCTTCAGAAACTCCATCCATCTCCTTTGTCTCATGTTCAGCTCCTTCTGATCAAACAGATACTTCACGCTCTTGTGGTCACTGAACACAACAAACTGCATACCGAACAGATAATGCCTCTAAATCTTGAAAGCAAACACAATCGCAGCCAACTTCAAATCATGAGTCGGGTAGTTCTCCTCATGAGGCTTCAACTGCCTCGGAGCATAAGCAACAACTCTTCCGTTCTGCATCAAAACACAGCCCAGCCCCTTTCCAGAAGCTTCACAGTAAAGCTCAAACTGCTCCTCAAGATCAGGAAGGATCAACACAGGCGCGATGGTCAATCTCTCCTTCAACTCCTGAAAGCATTCCTCACACTCGTGCGTCCACACAAAAGGAGTCTCCTTCCGAGTAAGGCGAGTCAATGGAAGAACCATCGTGGAGAATCCCTTAATGAACCTCCGGTAGTAACCCGCCAAACCCAAAAAGCTCCTCACTTCGGTAACCGTCTTGGGCCTCTCCCAATCCAGCACCACTTCAATCTTGTTGGGATCCACTGCGACTCCCTCAGCAGAAATCACATGCCCAAGAAACTTAACGGACTTGAGCCAAAACTCGCATTTAGAAGGCTTAGCATAAATCTTTTTCTCCTTCAGCACTTGCAGAACAATCCTCAAATGCTCCACATGCTCCTCCTCAGTCTTGGAGTAAATCAGAATGTTGTCAATGAAGACGATCACAAACTGATCCAGGTGCGGCTGGAAAATCCTGTTCATGTAATCCATGAACACCGCAGGTGCATTGGTGAGTCCAAACGGGATCACCAAATACTCAAAATGACCGTATCGCGAACGAAACACGGTCTTAGGGACATCCTCCGGCTTCACCCGAATCTAATGGTATCCAGACCAGAGATCAATCTTCGAATACACGCAAGCACCCCTGAGCTGATCCAGCAAGTCATCAATACGCGGAAGGGGATACTTGTTCTTGATTGTCACTTTGTTCAGCTGCCTGTAGTCGGTGCACAATCGCATAGTCCCATCTTTCTTCTTCACAAAGATAACCGGCGCTCCCCAAGGAGACACGCTTGGTCGGATGAAATCTTTCGCTGAAAGATCCTCAATGTGCTTCTTCAGCTCTGCCAACTCCGGTGGCGACATCCGATATGGGGCTAAAGAAATAGGCCCCACACCAGGCAATAGATCTATGGAGAACTCTATCTCCCTCTGTGGCAGAAACTCGGGAATCTCCTCAGGAAACACCTCGAGGAATTCCCTCACCACAGGAATGCCAGCGATATCCTCCTGTGCCCCACTCACCAAACCTCCCAATATGACATAGCCAATTCCCCTGCTCTTAAGGCTCTTGTAACACCCCGTATATATCCGGTATGTTATCATATCATCGTATTAAGCTGCGCTTAATTAAAAATGCGGAATATATTTTTCTTTTCAATTATGATGTCATTAATCATTACCAACTTGCTTACTTAATCATTTAATAAAATATTGCCTTTATGTAAGTTGCAAAAGACAGCTAACTGAAATACCTCATTAAATTAAACAACAAAAATATGTCTCTAGTCACGAAACTACAACACATAGACCGGACAACCCTGATAGTTTATACAACTCAGTTAAACTTAAACATAACAGAAATCCAAGTGGCATGGACAAACCCCATGCTCACCCAAATAAGGCACAAGCCCAACAGCAGTCTCAATAGCAGCAACATAATGAAAGCAAGCTAAAAACATAACATTAGCAGTTATATCCAGCATCTAACCATGACAACATAAAAACAGTAATATCATCAACTAAGCTCTGGCCTCCTGCCGCTAGAGGCATCAGCCCCCAAGTTACCTGATCCTGAAATAAGCGCCCCAAACGTGGGGTGAGATCTCTAAACAAGAAATCTCAGTAAGACAAGGGGTCCTCAAGGATCTTCCACCCCAAGCTCACTTACATGTGCAATATAAGTTCAAAAGAATTTATCAGTATAAGTTCCAAAACTATGCAGTGCAACAAAAATTTATGCCATGTGTGTCAAAACTATTCTACTGGCCAGAGAAATCCAGGAATACGTCTATTACCCACATGTATAGTACAAGGAACATCGCTTGCACCTCACCCACAGCCTCACCATCTTGTATGTCCCCACATACTCAGGCTTACCGTATAGGTGGAACACCATATGCATATCATAAAGGCACTCGCATAAGCAGCTCAATAGCATTTCAATATCAAAGCATGAAAACACATCATGCATATAACCATACCCCCATGGGACATGGTGGAACCAACAATGCCTAAACCGAGGACACGAAAGCTTACCTCTTAAGCTAATTATCCAATCCAAGAGTCCACACAAATCTCAAAGTCCACAAACAGCAAGATCACAATCTGTTTAGACAAATTATAACATCAATATTCATACTCTATTAGCATGCTCAAAAAGACAACGCCTTTCTCTTACGTTTTACGTCTTTAGGCTCCTCACAAAGCCACAAGCCCTTAATCACTTAGATTATGACTTAGTTAATTATTACAGAGGTTCAACATACCCCATCATGGGTCCACAAACCCATAAATATCATTTTGTAGGAACAGTGCAGCCACTGTTCATCGAAAACCCAGAATATCCGGATATTCCTCGGGGACATATCCGGATATCAATATCCGGATATTTCTCGGTGACATATCCGGATATCCATATTCGGGTATTTCCATGCCCCATATCTGGATATCCATATCCGGATATTTCTATCAAAATATCCGGATATTTCGCGACAAAAAGCAGTTTTGCATTTTCGCGAAGATATCCCTTCAAGGTTCCATTTTTAACACTTAAACACGTTAAAGCATGCATCTCTAAGTCCATTTAGGTTCACATACCAGTTGTTACTTAAACAACTCATTAAACATGCTAAGACACCTCTTTTAACCATTAAAACTCATGCTCAAAGGTTCAACAACATACCCAAGCTTCAAACTCAGAAAAGAAAGGCTCTTGGAGCCCACTTGAAGCTCCCAAAGGTTCTGACTTTGAAGTGTATGAAAATGGCACACCACCAAGCTTCTTCCTCACCAAAAATGGCTTCTTGAAGCCTCCAATGGCAAGAAAAATGGCTCACACCAAAGGATACACGAACTCAGCCCCTCAAAATAGACTCAAACAGCCACCCAAACTCAGAATGCAAAGCTTTTCACTCACCCAAGTCTCAACCACACTCAACCAAGGTGTTTAGATGAAGAAAGTAGAAGGAAATGGCTTCAAACTCACACCAAAGAAGCACCATGGAAATGGAACAGTGTTTAGAGCAAATGGTCAGCCTCCATTCACATAGGAGATAACTGAATGCCTAGGGTTTTGTGCTAAAAAACATATATATAGCCACTTAAGAATTAAACACACAGTATTAGCAATAATTGCTACGCTCAGCATTTTAATCCCAAACTTAAGATTCTGAACCTACTCATTTTTACAAGATTTATCATATTTTTATTTTATTTTTCGAAGCACCTTTCCGGTACGCGCTTTTCCATAGCCAGTATCAGTTCTGGCACCAGTTCTCATTATTTTAACTTGAAACTCGAAATCACATTTCTAAATATTATTCTACGAATATTCATTCACTTATTATAGTTTTCCGGGATACTTTATTGGTACGCATTTATACCGAGTAGCAGAACCGGTATCTGCACTTTTCGTCCGAAAAGCGACTTTCAGCATCATTACTCACTTACCATAATTATTTAAGCCTCGTAATAATTATTAGGGTCAATTATGGAATTATTTCTTAATTTCACATAATTAATCAATTAATTTCCTTAATTAACGGTGCGGGTTCTTACATTCACCTAACCTTTTTTGGATTTTGTCCTCAAAGTCAGAAACATACCTGTCTCGAAGCGCAGGATATTGCCGGAGAAGCTCATCCTCTCGCTCCCAGAATTACCCTTCCGGAACTAGTCCCGTTCATCGTATTTTGACCATCGAAATGATCTTGCTCCTCAGCTGCTTCTCGCCACGATCGAGAAATCTTGAGTGGTACGACGAGAGATCTCAAGTTCTCCCGAACCTCCAACACGTCCGGTTTCACCACGTGCGAAGGATCCGCTACATACTTGCGAAGTTGAGACACGTGAAACACGTCGTGGATGTTGGCCAAGTTCGGAGGCAAGACAAGTCGGTAGACAACAGGTCCTACTCTACCAAGGATCTGGTATGGCCCAATAAATCGCGGGCTCAGCTTCCTCACTCCAAGTGCCCGACCAACACCGGTGACAGGTGAAAGTCTCACAAACACGTGTTCAACCTCACTAAATTCCAGTGGACGATGCTTTACATCGTGGAACTCTTCTGGCGATTCTGCGCCTGCTTCAACTTCTCTCTGATCATCTGGATCTGCAGGGTGGTATCTTGGACGAAGTCCAAGCCAAACACCTAACGATCCTCGACCTCAGACCAGCAGGTAGGAGTACGACACCTCATACCATACAACACCTCGTAGGGTTCCATGCCCAGGCTAGCAAATTTAATATATATCTCGTCTAAAAAAACATTTTTCAGTCTCACCAATTAAAAAAAAATCGAATTGTAAATCCGGAGAAATGGAAACAGAAATTAACTCTTTAGCTTTATGTAAAAAAAATATAATAATGATTGAGAATACCACACAATGAACAAATCATGAAAACAGTTACAATTTGGACTTGATAAATAAATATTTAAATTAGGGGCAGGTTATATTTACAAACTTTTTTGTTTACAAACTACACTATGTAGGACCAGTCATACATTAATCACACAGTGTACGACCAGTACTACATTAGTGTAATTGTAAAAAAAATTTGTAAACGGATCGTGTCCCTTTAAATTAAACTAAATCTAAAAAGTTTCTTTATTCGCTTTTTGATATCAAATATTTTTGAAACTTTTGCTTTATCAAAATATTTTGTTGATAAAATCGAACCACAGAGCTGAAAAAATAAACTGTTAAATTTAAATTAAGTTATGTATAAGTTACATTCTAAATTTTAGTCATTGATCAAACTTGCATATAATTACAACTCATCAAGCTAATAAATTATAGTCGTTATAAGCATACATACATCTAACATGCCCCTTTACTCAAAAACCCACTACACACACTCAAATCCAAATATATATATATATGAGGAGGAGGATTCTCTTGACTCCAGGTTGATGGACGGAAATCAACGGTTGTCATTTATAGTGTAATTAATAATTAATTAATTAAGTCTTGTGTCCATACCGATCCAACATCCACTTGTAAAAATTCTTGAAACATTTACAAGTCGCCTTCTGAGTTTAAAGCGGTCAACATAAAAATCGTCATTCATTTCTCTAGGGTCATCAGTCACTCTATAAGTAGAGGTGACCTGAGCCACTGACTCAATTTCACACTAACCTGGGTGAGTTTTACGTCCTATTCCATGACTCTAGTGGTGTCCATAACTCCTCAATCTTTAGAATAAAGCCATAATTCCTTTCATAGTACATAATCGTATTCTTGTTCATTTCAGTCAATATATGTTAATTAATATACTCATTCACATAGTAGCGTACTGATAACTCATATTTTGTTACACTTATTTATTACTCTTGGTTGATATTTTTATGATTTATTTGAATTAAATAAAGGTCTTTTGGGTCAAATCACAATTCTAGATTTTAATTGGGTTTAATTGATTTTCGTCATAATTTTCCAGATTTACACTACTTTTGAATTTTAACCATATCTCACTCTACAGATGTCCGATTGACTCTGTTCTTCTTGAATTTTGCATCTAACAGATAGGGCTACAATCTCTATTTCAGGTACTGAAGCCCAATTCGGACGAGAATATGGTCGAAAACTGAGCTCAAGATGACGTTTTTTTGCTGGAATTTTATTTTGACGTTTGGAGTTGTAATTCACATTATGACCCAATGTGTTTAGGGCCTGTAACACCTCGTGTATACCCGGTTTGTTAACATTACATCGTATTAAGCTGCACTTAATTAAAAATTGCGGAATATCTTTTTCTTTTCCAATTATGACGTCATTATACTTAGCCAAGTTGATTACTTAACCAATTTCATAAAAACAATGCCTGTATGTAAATTGCTAGACAACTAACTGAAATACCACAATATAAAATATAAAGTGAGTATCTAAGTCACGACATTACATCACGTAATCCGGACAATAATCCTGATACATTATTACAACTCCAAATAAAACTACGACATAACAAGTCTACGTGGCATGGACAATCCCAATGCTCACAAAATTAACAGCATAAACGACCAAGTCTCAACATAAATACTCCAAAGTCATCAAGAAGCTAAAAGCATAAAAGCAGCATGCATAACCAGCATCCAACAAGTCAGCATATAATATCATCAATATCTAACTCGGCTCCGGCCTCCTGCCGCCTGGGGCCTCAACCCCCACATTACCTGATCCTGAAATAAGCATTCCCCAAACGTGGGGTGAGATCTGTAAACTAGAAATCTCAGTAAGACAAGGGGTCCTCAAGGATCTTCCACCCCAAGCTCCCTTACATGTGCAATATAAGTTCTAAAAGCAGTAATATCAATATCAGTTCCAAAACTATGCAGTGCAACAGATATTCATGCCATGTGTGTTTATCATTATTCTACTGGCCAGAGAAATACAGGAATACGTCTATCACCTACATGTAGTACAAGGAACACCGTTTTCACCTCACCCACAGCCTCACCATATTGTATGTACTACATACTCAGGCTTACCGTATAGGTGGAACACCACATGCATATCATAAAGGCACTAACATATAACAGCTCAATAGCATTTCCAAATCATCAAAAGCATGTAACACAACATGCATATAACCATACCCTCATGGGACATGGTGGAACCACAATATGGCTAAACCTAGGACACGAAAGCTTACCTTGCAAGCTCACTATCCAAAGCCAAGAGTCCTCACAGCTCAAGTCCAACACACAACAGATCACAATCTGATTTAGGACCAGCAAGTATATCAACATACAAAGCTCAAAAGCATTAACATAAAGACTACATTCTCCTTTTACGATTTACGTCTTAAGGCTTCCAACAATGCCACAAGCCCTCAATCACATGATTCTGACTCAGTTCATTAATTAGAGAAGTTCAACTTCATCAATCTAGGGTCCACAAACCCCCAATAGCTTACTGTACACACAACACAGCTACTGTTCAACGAAATCCCAGAATATCCGGATATTCATCGGAGGCATATCTGGATATCCAATATCCAGATATCTCACTGGCAATATCCGGATATACAATATCCGGATATCCAGAATCCCATATCCGGATATCCATATCCGGATATCCATATCCGGATATCTATAGCCGGATATCTATATCCGGATATTTCACGGAAAATATCCGGATATTTTGCGACAGAATGCAGTTTCTGCATTTCGCGAAGATATCCTTCCAAGGTCTAACTTTTAACACTTAAACACGTCCAAGGATCCATTTTTAAGCATATACAAGTTCACATAGGTGTTGGTTACTTCATTTTAACCATTAACATGCAAAGACACCTCTTTTACTCATCAAAACACATTATCATAGTTAGGGAACTCACCCCAAGGCTTAAAACAGAGGAAATAGTGCTCTTGGAGCTCACCAGTGGCTCCTCATAGTTCTGACTTTGAAGGTGTACGAAAATGATCAACAAAGATGAGTTCTTCTTCACCAAGGAAACTCCTTGAAGCTCAAGATGCCACTTCAATGGCCCCAACACAACAACTCCCCAAGGTCAGCACCAAAGGCATTCCAAGACAACACATCAACTCAGAAACACAAGCTTCTCACTCAACCCAACACAACCATAAGGTGTTTGCAAGGCAAAACCAAGAGAAATGATGGTCATTTGGTGGTTTCTCATGAAGAAATGGTGAAGGCAAGGGAAGGAGACAATGGAACAGTGCCAAGCACTCAGCCACCAGGAAGGGTCACGTAGGAAATCTGGTCTTCCTAGGGTTTTGTGCAAAATAGGAGTATTTATGGCGGTTTACAACTTAAACACACAATATTAACTTTAATTGCTACGCTTAGCATTTTAATCCCAAACTTTGGATTCTTAACCTACTCAATTTTTCGGAGCACCTTTCTGGTACGCGCTTTTCATAGCCAGTATCAGTTTCTGGCACCAGTTCTCATTATTTTGACTTGAAACTCGTTTTACAAGTCCTACATATTATTCTAGTAATTAATTATCATGCACTTACTTTAATTTTCCGGGTTACTTTTTCGGTACGCATTTATACCGACTAGCAGAACCGGTATCTGCACTTTTCTTCCGAAAAGTGACTTTCAACATTCTTATTCACTTATCATAATTATTAAAGCCTCTTAATAATTATTAGGGTCAATTATGGAATCAATTCCTAATTTTTCATAATTAATTAATTAATTACCTTAATTAATGGTGCGGGTTCTTACATTCACCCCACCTTTTTAGGATTTTGCCCTCAAAATCAGAAAACATACATGTCCCGAAGCGCGGGATACTGACGGAGAAGCTCGTCCTCTTGCTTCCAGAATTACCCTTCAGGGATTCTTCCCGTTCAACGTACTCTGACCATCGACATGATCTCGCTCCTCAGCTGCTTCTCGCCACGATCAAGAAACTTAAGTGGTCCGGCGAGAGTTTTCATGTTCTCCCGAACCTTCACCACATCCGGTTGCACCACGTGCGAAGGATCCGCTACAAACATGCGAAGTTGAGACACGTGAAACGCGTCTTGGGTGTTGTCCCAGTTCGAAAGCAAGGAAAACCGGTAGGAAATAGGTCCTACTCTACCATGTAACTGGCATGGCCCAATGAATCGTGGGCTCAGTTTCCTCATTCCGAGTGCTCAAACAACACCAGTGACAGTGAAAGTTTCACAAACACGTGATCACCCTCACTGAACTCAAAAGAATGATGCTTAACATCAACGTAGTTCTCCTGACGACTCTGCGCCTGTTTCAGCTTTCCTCTTATCATCTGACTCAACAGGTGGTAAATTGAACAATGTTCAATCCAAACAACTCTTATCTCCAACCTCAGACCAACAGGTAAGAGTTCTACACCTCCTACCGAACAGCGCCTCGAAGGGTCCCATGTCCAAGCTAGCAAGGAACACACAATCACAAAACTCTACCAATGACAGGTACCTATCTCATACGGGGCCCTGCTCCAAGGTGCATGCCCTCGACATGTCCTCCAAGATCTGGAGGGTCCGCTCAGTCTGTCCAGCAGTCTGAGGGTGATAGGCTGTACTCAGACTCAACTGAGTCCCAAAAGCTCTCAGCAGCGCCTCCCCTAACCGAGATGTGAACTTCGGGTCCCTAACACAGAAGATAATCTCGGGCACCCCGTGAAGACTCACGATCTCGCGAACGACAGTTTGGCCAATTGCTTTGACGAGAAGCTCACCTTTACCGGAAGAAAGTGGGCAGACTTAGACAATCTGTCCACGATGACCCAAAAAGAGTCATTACCAACCTGGGTCTTAGGCCAACCCATCACGAAGTTCATGGAAATACTTTCCCAGTTCCACTGCGGTACTTCAAGAGGTTGAAGCTTACCAACGGCTTCAAGTGTTCAATCTCTACCTTCAGGCGATTCAAACATATGGACACATACACCGCTATGTTCGTCTTCATTCCAAGACACACCATCTTGGTTCTTCACATAGTCGAGACACCCTCTCTACACTAGTACCTCGTGGATCTTCTCCACACGCTCGTCCTTGACCATCAAAATCTCTATCTCGAGAAGTGCATCCTCAAACAAAGAGGTCACCGTCAGAATTCGAAGTTCCCCAATGACGTCCCGAAGTCATCCGATTCTCTGGGATCATCAGTCATTCCCTCAATAGAGTTTACCTACCCTGTAACACCCCGTATATATCCGGTAATGTTATCATAATATCGTATTAAGCTGCGCTTAATTAAAAAATGCGAAATTACTTTTTCTTTTCAATTATGATGTCATTAACATTTCCAACTTGCTTAATAATCAATTATTAAAACATCGCCTGTATGTAATTGCAATAAAACAGCTAACTGAAATACCTCATAACATAGATAATATAAGTGTGGCTCTAGTCACGGAACTACAAAAATATAGGCCGGACCATCTAACAGTTTATACAACTCCAAATCAAAAGTACTAACAGAAAGTGTCATGGACAATCCCCATGCTCACTCAAATAAGGCAACATGCCCAACATCAGTCTCAACAACAACATATCATAAATAGCGGAAAACATAAACAGCATCCCAAATCCAGTCATGCTAATATAAAGCAGTAAAACATAATCCGCTAAGCTCCGGCCTCCTGCCGCCTGAGGCATCAGTACTCATACTACCTGATCCTGAAATAAGCATTCCACAAACGTGGGGTAAGATCTCTAATCTAGAAATCTCAGTAAGTCAGTGAGTCCTCAAGGATCTTCCACCCCAAGCTCACTTACATGTGCAATATAAGTTCAAAAGCAGTTTATCATTTATCATTTCTAAAACAATGCAATGCAGCAGATAATCATGTCATGTGTGTCAATACTAATCTACTGGCCAGAGACAGTGCAGGTATACGTCTATCACCTACACACCGTGAAAGTACCACTTGCATTCACCCCGATACATCGTCTTGTATGGCGCTACATACTCAGGCTTCCCGTCAAGATGAAACAACACATGCATATTAAAAGCCATTACATGTAAAGTTCAATCAACATATCAAATATCCAAAAGCATGTACACAGCATGCATAAACCATACCCCCATGGGACATGGTGGAACCACAACATGGCTAAACCGAGGACACGAAAGCTTACCTCTAAGCTAGCTATCCAATGCCACAAGCTCAAAGTCCAATCACAGCAGATCACAATCTCATATGGACCAAACATAAATCAATAACATGTACCACATGCATACAAATTAAAGACAACGCCTTTTCATTACGTTTTCAAGTCTTAAAGCTTCTAACAAAGCCACAAGCCCTAAATCCAATGATTCTGGCTTAATCCATTAAAAACAGAAGTTCAACTTCATCAATCTAGGGTCTACAAACCCCCAATAGCCTACTGTATGCACAACACAACTACTGTTCTGCGAAATCCCAGAATATTCGGATATCTCATTGTCCATATCCGGATAAGCATATCCGGATATACAGATTCACATATCCGGATATCCAATATCCGGATATCCCAAAACTACGTATCCGGATATCCAATATCCGGATATCAGTTCGACAGATATCCAGATATCTCACGACAGAATGCAGTTTCTGCATTTTCGTGAAGATATCCCTCAAAGGTTCCCTTTTACCAATTTTAAACACCTAATCATGCATTTCTAGATGTGTTAAGCCTCACTCAACAACAAGTTAACATCTTTTAACCTTAACATGCATCAAGCTACCATTTTTAAGCATTAAACTCATGATTAAAGGTTGGTATACATACCAAAGGCCAAAACAGAGGTTCAACTGCTCAAGAAGCTCCCAAAACAACTGCAACAACTACTGGAAATATGGTGCACGAAAATGGTAAGAAAGGTTGACCCTTTAGCACCAAAGATCAACACTTGGACCACCAAAAACCCAAGACAAGACTTTTATCAACCCAACCACCAAGGTCAACCCCCAAACAACAAGAACAATGGCTGATCACTCAGAAAAATGGTGTCTTCCAACCTCCCAAGGCTTACTCAAACAAGAACAAGTGTTTAGGAAGAAGGTTTTAAGGAGAAACAAGCATAAAATGATCACAAAGTCTCAAAATGGAGTAAATGGCAATGTAACAGCAAAGGAGGTCAGCCACCACAGAGAAACTCACGCTGGTTTTCTGTTACCTAGGGTTGTGAGCCCTTAAATGAGTATTTATAGCCCAAACACACTTAAACACACAATATTAAGTTTAATTGCTACGCTTAGCATTTTAATCCCAAACTTTGGATTCTGAAACTACATAATTTTCTAAGATTTATCATATTTTTCTTATAATTTTCTGAGCACTTTTCTGGTACGCGCTTTTCCAAGCCAGTTCCGGTTTCCAGCACCAGTTCTCATTATTTGGACTTGAAACTCGTTTTGCAAGTCCTACATATTATTCTAGTAATTATCATGCACTTACATTAATTTTCCGGGATACTTTTTCGGCACACATTTATACCGACTAGCAGAACCGGTATCTGCACTTTTCTTCCGAAAAGCGACTTTCAGCCTTCTTAATCACTTATTATGATTATTAAGCCTCATAAATAATTATTAGGGTCAATTATGGAATCATTTCCTAATTTTGCATAATTAATTAATTAAATACCTTAATTAACGGTGCAGGTTCTTACATACCCCACAACTCTAAACCACACAACACTCGAGTGAGTTGGGTCTTTTTCCATGACTCTAACCTCAACAAGACTAGCAATGTAAATAATATCCTCAAAATAAATTCCTATTCATTTCAAAGTACTAAGTCATGATCATGTTCAATTCCACCAATACGTGTTAGTTAACCAACCCATTCACATAGTAACGTACCTTAGTTCACGTACACCTGCAAAATTTTCAATTTCAATAACATAATAGCTAAAAAACTCTAAGTAACGGTATACCTCAATCTCCATGGTATCTGCAAAATCGAGAGTCAGTCAAAGGTGAAATAACATTGATATATTACCACAGTTCACCATACTTATTTCATGCTTAACACTATCCATGGCGTTAACATGTCAACTACCCATGACACATATCAATAATCATAAAAATCTTAGAGTCATGGAGACCACTCAACTCACCACTACTTGCACATGCACTGCCTTGCATATACAAGATCACACGTGGCCTTGCCACAATTTCCAAGTGTTACACACTCAGTTTCCCTGAAGAGAATTTCATATCCTCACATAGAGCACCATCACGCTTAAGTAATGGCGTAAGGCCTCTTGCCTCAACAAAATGACCGGTGCTCCCAAAAGAGACACGCTCGATCGGATAAAGTCTTTCACCGAAAGACTCCCAACAAGATTCTTCAGCTCAGCTACTTCAGGCGGAACATCCGGTATGGAGCTAATGCAATAGGCCCCACACCAGGCAACAACTCAATGGATAACTCTATCTCCCTCTGTGGCGGAAACTCAGGAATCTCTTCAGGAAACACCTCGAGGAATCCCCTCACCACAGGAATGCCAGTCATATCCTTCCGTGTCCAACTCACCAAACCTCCCAATCATGACATAACCAATGTCCCTGCTCACAAGGTTCTCCTAACCCGCAGCAATAAAGGCGAGGAACTGGTTGTGAAAACACACGGAGACATCACCACTCACTAGGCACAATAATCAATCAAACAATCATCACACAATTATTGGACAATCCATCCACACCAAGGATGATTTCCAAATTAGCCATCAGCAATCCCATTTGATCTACCGAGAACTCACGGCCATCCCACTAGAACACGACATCTCAATGTATAGTGGTAGTATCAAACTTCCTCCGGTAGCGGTAATCAACCGCAACGGTGGAGAAGGCGCAAACATGGGCAACTCGAGCCCCACAACAATCGGGGTTGCAATAGGAATGCGTATCCCCGGGATCAATTAAAACATCAACAACAATTCCCCAATGGGAACAATACCTCTGACAAGGCTCAGAACTCGGTCCGACTGTTGACGGTCCACAGTGTAAACTCGCCACGTGGCAGGTGGCATAACAGGAGCCGCTGTAGACGCCAAAGGAATCATCTGTAATGGAACTGCCCGAATCGCTGCAGCTCCCGCCGTCGACGATGGACAATCTCTGGAGTAGTGGCCCTCCTGGCCACACCGAAAACAAATCAACTTCCCGGTAGCACAACGTCCAGCATGCTTTTTTCCGCACTCCGAACACCTCGGAGTGGAAGGAGGCCTAACAACACTCCCCTGCTGTGAAGCAGTCCTCTTGAACTGACCAGGCGCCTGATAACACATATTTTGTTACACTTACTTATTACTTTTGGTTGGTATTTTTAGGTTTTATTTGAATTAAATAAAGGTCTTTTGGGTCAAACCAGAATTATAGATTTTAATTGGGTTTAATTGATTTTCGTCATAATTTTCCAGATTTACACTACTTTCGTATTTTGGCCATATCTCACTCTCCAGATGTCCGATTGACTCCGTTCGTGTTTTGTTTTTCAGCTAACATAAAGGAATACAATCTCTATTTCAGTCACTGAAGTCCAATTCAGACGGGAAGATGGTCTAAACCTGAGCCCAAGATGGACGTGTTTTGCTGGAAATTTATTTTGACGTTTGGACTTAAGTTATAATTTTGAACCAAATGTACTTGAGGACCAGAGCCATTAATTCTGTTTTGTTTCCTTTTATTTTGGGTTGGATTTGTAGATCTCGAAGCCCAGCTCGATTAGCGGTTAAAAGGGTGAAAGTAGGGACCTTGTAATCATCTTTTGTTTGAATTTGAATTTTATAGTTTTGAAATTAATATAATTTTTGTCTTTTCTGTCTCCTCTTTTCTTTAATCAACCCAAGGGTTGAGGATTCCATGGTTGAATCCTGAGGACCTGCGCCTCATTTTGAACCAAATTCGTTTCTTTTTCCAACTCGGTTTGGCATCGCGCGATTGTGGGTGTTCAATCTGAGATACGCGATTGTGTTCTTATGAAATAGATTAATCATTTGATTTAATGGTTAGGTTGATTAACCCAATGAGCTCAAGTCGAACGGGTTGATACTCTGCGATTGCGCGAGTAGACGCGTCTTATTCGACTAAACGCTAAGCGATCGCTTATTGAGGGTTCTCAATTGGAAATAAGGATTCTGATTCAATTGAGATCAATCACGATTTGGTAATTATTTGTCCAATGATGGATATCTTTGGAATCCTAATTCTTGGGTTGATTGCTTTTATTTTGATTACTTTTTATTTTATTTTATTTCTGTTTAAATTTACAATCATATTAAACCCCCCCATTTTAGTTTCCGTTTTTCTTTAGTTTCCATTTCTCCTTATTTTCTCTTTTCATTTAGTTTCCATTTTCATTTGGTTTCCATTTTATTTTTATAACTGAGCGATTAAGATCCTTGCAAACTCCTTGAGAGATGACTTACGTTTCCACTTTACTACAAATTTTCTGAACCCTAATAAAAAATAATTTTTAATTTGCGCGAGTTCGACAGCTCGTGTTAAATTTGGCGCTGTTGCCGGGGAGTTTGCATCGTTTTCTATCGTTCTTTACCCTCTTCCTTCTTTTGTTTCAATTATGCAGAAAATTAATCATAGGGAGTAGTGTGATAAGCCGACTGAGAGGATCTTCACATGTGGATGGACATTGCTTCAAGCCTTTTTATGAGGGAATCCAACAACAGCTTGTGGAGGCACAAATCAGTCTCACTGATGCCATTTACCTTCCCTAAGGAGGATAGGGAGTCTTCTTTTCCTTTTTCTTTATTTCCTTTTCTTTGCAATTTTTATTTCAACTTTAATTGTGAATAAGTGGATTTTCCTTTTCTTTCTGATAATTGTTAAGTTAAACATGGAATGAACTTGGACATATTTCTTTTGATAGATTATTCTAATCAGGCTTAATTCTTGACTCATGGATTATATTACTTGTTGACTGATATTGTTATGTTGATTGCGTAATTTGGTTTTACCCTTGTGAGATTTTGGTCTTGTATGAATAGATTACATCTTTTGCCATTCTTCCTCTTTCCTGTGTGTTTTTGCTCATGATCTTTATTCTCTAGAACTTGATCTTATTCTTTTTGAAACTGCATATTTTATTTACATGCATGAATATGATAGAGGCATTTTTTCTTTAATTTTTCCCTTTAGCCAGATAGCCATCCTTTACATTATTATCCCTTGGTGAGCCCCTTTGAGCCTTTATATCCTTTATTTCTTAAGCCACATTACAAGCCTAAGGGAAAAACCAATTAATTCCACACTCTGGAGATTTACTGAGCATTGGTTTCACTGTAATTTTGTGTTTAAGCGTGGAGGTTTCCCGGGACGTGCAACACTTTAAGTGTGAGGGAGGAGTATTCATTTTATAATTTTTTTTTTTTACTTTAAAGAGAAAAAGAAAAAGAAAAGAAACAAAACAAAAAAAAAATTGAAATTAAAAAAAAAATTTGAAAAAAAAATGAAAAAGTGAAAAAAAAAAGTTCTCATCTTTATGTTGTGTTTTTCTTTTTTTTTATTTCAGTTATATTTTGTTAGTATAATTTTTATTTTGCTAGTGCTCTTTTAAGTTTCTTGGATATTTAACCTTTCTTTTCCATATTTTATTCATACCTTCACCTTAGCCCCATTACAACCCTACATAAAGTCCTCTTGATTTGTGCATGCATTTGTTAGTAGCAGTGGAGAAGTAGAATTTGAGCAAGCCTATGGTATAATGATTTTCTTGAGTAGATTTGAGTGATACACTGATTACCTGATACACATGAGAGAAAAATATTGAGAGCATCCTCTGAAGAACCATTTTCTGTAATTGGCATGTACAGTTGAAATTAGCAGGTCTTGTGATTTGAGATTAGGGAATTTATGTCCTGATTGGTTTATCTGTTGAAGATTTGTGATCTTTGTATATTTTATGTATCTTTGCTTTCAATTTTAGTTTTTGCCCAGGAGTGCAAAAAAATAAGTGTGGGGGAATTTGATAACACATATTTTGTTACACTTATTTATTACTCTTGGTTGGTATTTTCAGGTTTTATTTGAATTAAATAAAGGTCTATTGGGTCAAACCAGAATTATAGATTTTAATTGGGTTTAATTGATTTTCGTCATAATTTACACTACTTTCGTATTTTGGCCATATCTCACTCTACAGATGTTCGATTGACTCTGTTTTGTTGTGTTTTGCAGCTAACATAAAGGGCTACAATCTCTATTTCGGTAACTGAAGCCCAATTCGGACGGGAAGATGGTCTAAACCTGAGCCCAAGATGGACGTGTTTTGCTGGAAATTTATTTTGACGTTTGGACTTAAGTTATAATTTTGAACCCATTGTACATTAGGACCAAAGCCATTAATTCTGTTTTGTTTCCTTTTATTTTGGGTTGGATTTGTAGATCCCGAAGCCCAGCTCGATTAGGGGTTAAAAGGGTGAGAGTAGGGACCTTGTAATCATCTTTCGTTTGAATTTGAATTTTATAGTTTTGAAATTAATAGAATTTTTGTCTTTTCTGTCTCCTCTTTTCTGTAATCAACACAAGGGTTGAGGATTCCATGGTTGAATCCGGAGGACCTACGCCTCATTTTGAACCAAATGCGTTTCTTTTTCCAACTCGGTTTGGCATCGCGCGATTGTGGGTGTTCAATATGAGATACGCGATTGTGTTCTTATGAAAGAGATTAATCATTAGATTTAATGGTTAGGTTGATTAACCCAATGAGCTCAAGTCGAACGGGTTGATACTCTGCGATTGCGCGAGTAGACGTGTCTTATTCGACCAAACGCTAAGCTATCGCTTATTGAGGGTTCTCAATTGGAAATAAGGATTCTGATTCAATTGAGATCAATCACGATTTGGTAATTATTTGTCCAATGATGGATATCTTTGGAATCCCAATTCTTGGGTTGATTGCTTTTATTTTGATTACTTTTTATTTTATTTTATTTCTGTTTAAATTTACAATCATATTAAACCCCCCATTTTAGTTTCCGTTTTTCTTTAGTTTCAATTTCTCCTTATTTTCTCTTTTCATTTAGTTTCCATTTTCATTTGGTTTCCATTTTATTTTTATTTTTATTTTTATAACTGAGCGATTAAGATCCTTGCAAACTCCTTGAGAGACGACTTAGGTTTCCACTTTACTACAAATTTTCTGAACCCTAATAAAAAATAATTTTTAATTTGTGCGAGTTCGACAGCTCGTGTCAGCGCCTGCCTAGTTGCAAACTATTTTCCCTTGCATTTCTCAGCAAACTTCCTGTCTTTCCAAGAAGTGGAACTACCAGCTACCTTCGTCGCCTCAGCAACCTTGGCCTTCTTGGCCTTACTCGAGACGTGGAAGTCCTCGATATCACGACACTGCTGCACCAGTGTCCCAAAGTCTCTCGAAGCAGAACCAGCAAGGTAACCAGCATTATCCTCACTAAGTCCCTTGCGGAACTTAGCAGCCAAAAACGTCGGAGTAGGCCTCGCCATCCGGAAGTGTGCAAACTTCACCAGCTGGTTGAACTTGGCCAGGTACTCGTCAACAGACAACGAGCACTGAACCAACCTGTCAAACTCTCCCTGCTTCCTCTCCTATGCGTCATAAGGGAAGTACTGACCCAGAAAGCAATCCTTGAAGAATGGCCATGTCATCCCGTGGCCCTGCATCTCGTAGACGTGAGAAATGTTCGTCCACCACTCATGGGCATCGCCCTGCAGCATGTAAGTAGCGAACATCAACTTCTGCGGATCTGTACACTGCATGACCCAGAAGATCTTGTCTAGTGCCTGCAGTCACCTCGCCACAGCAATAGGATCCAAAGACCCATCAAAAGAAGGCGGCTTATGCTTTCTGAAAGCGTTCAGCCGACGGTCAATCACGTCACGGTCCTCAGCAGGCTCCATAAAAGGGTTCCATCACCCCTATGACGTGAGTAGCACTACCAATGTGACTCAGGCTCTCAACCTGAACACTAGGTGGAGGCGGCAGAGGTGGTAGCGGTGGAGGTTGTGGCGGTAGGAACTGGCCAACAGCGGGACCATCTCTCATCTCCTCCAACATGACCCTCATCAAAGTCATGTTCGCCAACCGGTTCGCCTCAAGAACATCCTCTGTGGCCTTCTGGTTCGCTTCACTAACATCGTCCATCATTGCCACGTTGGCCAGTCTAGTGGCCTCCTGCATCTCAGTCAATCCAGTCAGGATTGGGTCGGGTTGACCCTCAACAGTGTCTCGTGTTCTCTTGGATCCTACCATGACTCTGCACAAGTTACATAAATTATGAGTTGATCAGACCCACGCAATGTGATCACATATGCATTATCATAAATAAAACCAACGCAGCAAACACACAAGACAGACACATCCAAACATCCTAATTATTGCAATACATACAGGCTTTTCCCTTGAACCATTGCTCTGATACCATAAAATGTAACACCCCGTGTATACTCGGTTTGTTAACATTACATTGTATTAAGCTGCGCTTAATTAAAAATTGCGGAATATCTTTTTCTTTTCCAATTATGACGTCATTATAATTAGCCAAGTTGATTACTTAACTAGTTTCATAAAAACAATGCCTGTATGTAAATTGCAAGACAACTAACTGAAATACCTCAATATAAAATATAAAGTGAGTATCTAAGTCACGACATTACATCACGTAATCTGGACAATAATCTTGATACATTATTACAACTCCAAATAAAACTAAGACATAACAAGTCTACGTGGCATGGACAATCCCCATGCTCACAAAATTAACACCATAAACGGCCAAGTCTCAACATAAATACTCCAAAGTCATCAAGAAGCTAAAAGCATAAAAGCAGCATGCATAACCAGCATCCAACAAGTCAGCATATAATATCATCAATATCTAACTCGGCTCCGGCCTCCTGCCACCTGGGGCCTCAACCCCCATATTACCTGATCCTAAAATAAGCATTCCCCAAACGTGGGGTGAGATCTCTAAACTAGAAATCTAAATAAGACAAGCGGTCCTCAAGGATCTTCCACCCCAAGCTCACTTACATGTGCAATATAAGTTCTAAAAGCAGGAATATCAATATCAGTTCCAAAACTATGCAGTGCAACAGATATTTATGCCATGTGTGTTTATCACTATTCTACTCGCCAGAGAAATGCAAGAATACGTCTATCACCTACATGTAGTACAAGGAACACTGCTCGCACCTCACCCACAGCCTCACCATATTGTATGTACTACATACTCAGGCTTACCATATAGGTGGAACACAACATGCATATCATAAAGGCACTAGCATATAACAGCTCAATAGCATTTTCAAAACATCAAAAGCATGTAACACAGCATACATATAACCATACTCCCATGGGACATGGTGGAACCACAACATGGCTAAACCGAGGACACAAAAGCTTACCTTGCAAGCTCACTATCCAAAGCCAAGAGCCCTCCCAGCTCAAGTCCAACACATAGCAGATCACAATCTGATTTAGGACTAGCAAGTATATCAACATACAAAGCTCAAAAGCATTAACATAAAGACTACATTCTCCTTTTACGATTTACGTCTTAAGGCTTCCAACAAAGCCACAAGCCCTCAATCACATGATTCTGACTTAGTTCATTAACTACATAAGTTCAACTTCATCAATCTAGGGTCCATAAACCCCCAATAGCCTACTATACACACAGCACAACTACTGTTCTACGAAATCCCATAATATCCGGATATTCGTCAGAGGCATATCCGGATATCCAATATCCGGATATCTCTCTGGCAATATCCGGATATTGTATATCCAGAATCCCATATCCGGATATCAATATCCGGATATCCATATCCGGATATGTAACACCCTCCCTTGTGTGCACCCAAGAGAGTTGTTTGCTAAGCGGAATTAGAGTTTGTTCGTCATATATTTTAAACACTGAAAAATCATTTTGACGTTGCTAATTAAACTTATAATTGAAGTCAGGTTGTTTACAAAAATAAGTGTATACTTTCTAATTTCATTAACTTGCTGAAAACATTAATTCCCTGGTAGACCTTGTTGTCTTGAAAAATTTGTATAAAATCAGGTTCTCAAAATTCTATTGTAAAGTTTACATAATCAAAAACTAGACACGTGGGGCTTCCCGTGCGTATAAAATAATAGTAAATCGGAGTTCGTTTTCCCCTCGTAACATAACTCGTAAAGTGCTCGCAAAACTGTTTAAAAACCAATACTTAATAAAACGTCAGAAATTATTTTCGCAAAACATTTCTAGAAATTATTTCCAAATTACTTACTGATCATACAAGGTCTTAAAACAACAATAAGATCATAATCCAACAGCAATCCAAACGACTCAATTTAATACAGTCATCCATCAAACAAACAGCAACAGCAAAAGCCCAAACAGCAGCACATAACAGCAGATATCCATATAATCATGTCTTCAAAAGCTCTTTCGTCCTCTTGCTATTTTGTAAAAATAGCAGCCCCAAAGGGGTGAGAAAAATCTCAGTAGTGTTGCAACAAAACCAGTAATGCAACAGTACTAACTAAATACAGAATTACAAAACAATCACATCATCAGTTCCAATCCGTCAAGTACTAACCATTTTCATAGTGCGTATATAACGCCAAAAGTGTACGTTCATAGCACGACAATGCACGTATCACTGAATCATAATCATAGTGCGTATATAATACTAGAAGTGTACGTTCATAGCACTACTGTGCACATAACACTAACAGATACAGTGGATTATCCTGGGTGGCTCCAACAGAAGGATTCCAACTGTAACCTATGGGACGGAAGCCAAGTGTCCCCTGCCCTGGTACCGAGGTATGCCTATATTATGTGTGCTCAATCGTATGCATATTTATATAAATATTCTAGTCCATGTGCTGCATGAAATTGGTGCATGTATGCCATGATATGCTTCACACACAAAAGAAACAAATGCATTATGAGGTGTATATGCATGACTAGATAATAATCAAGATACATATATCTCATGGATTCCAATATCAGAATGCTGTATAACAATTATTCTCCTCAACAGAATATCAAGCATATTATATCCATGAACAGAATACGAATATCGTATACAGAATCCAGATCCAAAACATGAGAGCAACAATTCACAATCCATGTACTAGCCAGCAGTCACAAAAGGTAATACCACCTAACACATACCTCGCGTGTCCAAATATTAATCAGCGACACCAAAACCAGCCCACACTTTAATAATTATGCGCACCTAATCAATGGTGCAATAAATCAGAATTTCATTCATATTACATACTATTTATACGAAATTCGCATGCCTCTTTATTCTTGTATTTCATTCGATTTACCATGCTTCTTGTGCTCACCCATTTCTATCTTCTCATTAATTGATAACACATTATCAAAATAAAATCCTAAGTCTCCAACACACACAAATTTGGTTTTCAAGATTATTTTACTAACCAATTTTTCTGACTTCTAGCCAATTTATAATCTCATTATCGCAATGAAATCCAATCTTTCAAGCTCATAAAGGTTCAGCTACTTATCTAATAATATCACTCCTAATATTTCTGGCCCGTACAACAATTCTCCTAAAATAGTTGTGCGCTAGCATGAGGCCTAAAGCAGGCTGTCCATTTATTTCAAAACACATGTAGAGTCTAACCACTTGATGTTAACTTCATGAGCAGTTCTGAAACTAACACTGCATTATACTAAGTTCAAAATCATTCCTTTTTTTTATTTTTGCATAATTATTATCAAGACTATTCACAAGGCAGAGGTAATGAGAACACAACAACAAAAATCTAGCCTCTCAATTTATACACACACATATACGGTTTTCCTACTCAAGCAAAATTAAATATTTTGTTTATTTCAAAAGTGCAGCTTCTAAACTTTAGCTGAGCCAAGTTCCACGCTCAAGTAATTTTTCCATTAATGCTTGCATACCTTTGTTAATCGTACGGTCCAGGGAGCAGAAACAAAGAACATATATGACAATAACTACTCCTCCTAAATCTTACATGTAGACCGAAGCAAAGAGTAATGTACGAATTATATTAGTACCTTTTCGCTTACACACCACAATCATGAATAGAACAGAGGCGGTCCCATGTCTTCCTAAGTTCCAAGAGGTCAGGTTCTTTTTCTGCACGTAATAGAAAGGAAACTAAATCAACACCAATCGGTTGCATGCAGAAGGAAAGGTCACTCCGGACTGATTCAGGTATGAGAGATAAGTAAGAAAGGGAATGTTTTACCTCCTTATGTGAGGGTCATCAGCCGAACCCAAGAGGGGCAGTGAGGTGGTGAGGAGAAGTTGGATTTCAATCTCCTTAGTGTTGGGGTTAGGCTGCGCACAAGTGAGACAGAGGGACAAATGCTGAATTTTGGACACGCGCTGCATGCAACGGGAGACAGCTCGAATCGAACCCAAGGTATGCGTACACCAGGAGAACTTAATCGGACCAAGTCGCGCAGGAGGGAACCAGAAAATGGGCGAACATCTCACCTTCTTGCATGTGGATCCTCAGCCGAATGGGGAAGGAATAACTATGGGGACTTAGATGACAATTTCTCTCTTGAAAGACTCACGGTCTAGGTGGGGCGATGAATGGAATGAGTTAAACTCTAGTTTCACGGTGTTCTTCTATGGAGTCCACAGTTTTGGAAAGCCATTGGGACTATAAGGGATATTAAACAGTTAACAAGTAGCCCTGTGACTTACTTTTACAATGCCTAGGAAGAAGGAGGGGGAACACGATGGCCTCACAATCGGTATTGAGGTTCAGTCAAAGCTAAAACAACTATCAGACTTGTTATCTCTTCATTGTACGCACGATTGGAGGAAGAAATGATAATAAAAGATGTATGATTTCCAACCAATAGAATTTCATGCATAAAGAGTGGGCCAATAAGGATTATACATATGATCAGACTTTTTTTCTACTCATGGGCACGAAGGTTGCTTAAGGCCCACCATGAGACATTTGGGCTGATCGGCCCTCAAGGGAAGAATGGTTTCAAAATTAATGTCTTAAAGTTTCACCTATCCTTTTGATTAGGGTTTTGAATTCCTAAAATATATAATCACCCCTACTTGTAGTTAAATAATTTTCCTATTGTAATATAAGGTCCACCTTAATTTTATAAATATAATTCGAGTTTAAGCCATGCTTCCATGTCCTTAACTAAAATTTATATAACTTTCATAATGAGTGAGATATTCCAATAATACTTTTCCTACTTCAATTTAATTCCATCCTAAGTGTATCCACAAACAATTCGAATTTAAAACATGTACTAACATTACTCAAGGCAGTTTATATATGTTTCTAATTTTCGCGGGATGTTACACTCTCCCCACCTTGTTTTGATGTTTGTCCCCAAACTTCGTCCTACTGTCCCAAAATCTTCCTATTTTAAGTGTCTAACATGACTTTATTCATAAGCTACGTTACATTATATCCAGGTAGGTATCTATAAGTTCATCACGCATGTTACAATAATTCCACCTCATCGAATAATATCGCAAACAGAAATCTCTACTCATTAACGTTCAGGAAGTCAAACAAATAAAACAGAATACATTACATTCTAAATTTCAAACGAGAGGAATCTTCACCAAGTCTTAAAACTCCTATCCTACTTTCATACATATCCTGTTAAATGGTACGCCCCGCTCGTCAAAACATCCATATGAGAAAACTTCCCCGAGCTTTCCGCTATCGTAGGTACCTCAGATGTAATTGATTCCACTAATCAGAGGATCCATTAACATGATAGGAATTTTCCCAATCATTGACACACATTACAATTTTAGAACAGATACCCAAACATAGTTCACCACGACAGACCAAACTTTCAGAATTTAATTTCACATGACGCGTATTCAACATTCCTAACTATAGTTGCATTTCCATATATAATAACAAGTCACAATCACAGCACAAAACCACATACAAAAAGACACCAAATCCAAAGTTTACTTAAATCAAAATTTAATCTCATCCATTCACGCAACAATATACTTATTCAATAAAGACATTTCGAATTAATAACAACCTATGATAATGCACCCGAAACAGATATCGAACTTTTAAGCACGGAATTTGCAACGATGTATTCAAGTTAAGGATTTAATGTCATGCCTGTTAACTAGTAATCACACAACATCAGAGTGCTTACATTAAGGTCAATTCTTTTATTATTATTGACATGAAATTTTACTATGGTTTGGTAGTCCCTAAACATTATCAAACAATCATTCACAAACTTGTCACATAAATGAGATGATAGCTTATGATCACTTAAAGCCTAGTTAGTTCCAATTGGACTTATTTGGTTATAGTGCCCCAACAAAAATCCCAAGATTTCCATTTAAAAAAAAATATACTCTAATTCCTTGTATTATAGCCCCAAAAATTAGGTCATTTAGGTACCTGAGGTCAAAGATATGCAACAAGCAAGTCAGCGGTTCTATTTCAGATACCGAACAGAGCAGTCATCTTTAAACCGACATAACTATATATCTACATGTTTGGTCAATTGTCTTGAAATTTTACACGCATATAACATACTTATCTAGCTTTGCAACGCAACTGGAACCACACTGTTTGGAGGTCTCTAGACTGAGATATGTGTCCGGGAAATTGGCTATTCAAATTATAAATATATGACGGCATCAGAGACAACCAGTCAACTTCCTAAGGGAACCGCAGCCACTAGGTATTTTCAAACAGGCTAAAAATCTGCAGAATTATAGCTTAATGAATCAGCTTTTAAATGGCACCAGTTTCATGAAATTTCGATACTCCTAAGTCCAGTTATGCAATTATTTAAAGAAGGTATTCAGACCAAAAGTATTGCAGAAATTTTCTGCTAGAACCTTCAATATAAGATGTGGCCACTCCTGGATTATAACAGTAGTTATTACACAATGACCATAACATTCTAAGAAATCCTTAGTATATTCTCATTAGTCCATAATTCCTCCCAAACCATATGGGTGTACCCTCGTAATAGAATTTTTTCATGACACATAGACATACACACCAGTTTGGACAATTTTTCATAGCATACATCACTCGATGGACACCACATATTCATGCTAAATGATTTAATTTTTCAAACCATCATGGTACATCGTACAATATCTTAAAGTCATATTCTGCATATTATTACAGCAACAATTCGAAATAGCCATTCACCTATCATAATTCATCTCTTATGTCATATACTCAATCTTTAGGTTAAGTGTCCAAGGAACTATGCAATGCGGTGGACACCATCACATACAGCAGCACTAGGTTGTACACCAACCTTTGCACCCGAAACAGAAACATATTTCAATGAGCACATTCAACACTATAATAACATAATAATTATAAACATGAAGACTTAAAATATAGGATACACATTGCACAACGTACAAATATGGTGAGGCAAAGATGTCAATAGATCAAGTGTTAACTGTAAAACTATTTGTGTCTCATGTGTAATGTGTGTCAATTGATTTAATTAATAATAAAAGAGGCTTTATGGTAACTGATGTTTCGCATTAATGGTAATTGATGTTTTGACGTTTTGCATTATGGTAACGTATTGCATTAATGGTAATTGACGTTTTGACGTTTCGCATTAATGGGAAGACTGGTGACATGGTTCAGTTATATAAAGAGAAAAATGGTGAGTCTCTGATTATGATTATCTCTCAGAATTCTCTCCTTCATAGTCTGCCCATAAAAGTTGTATCAGATCCCTGTCATAGACGATACAAGGAAAGCAGAGGGTAAAGACTCTGAGAAACAATCTTCCATCATCAAAGTTCTTCCGCACTAATGGAGAAAGGCACGCTCTTATGTGAAAATCATGATCTCTAAAGATCCTGTATCATGTTCTTGCATGTAGAATATTGAACATGAATTATTGAATTGCTGATGAATAACTTACATGTGGTATCAGAGCATGTGTTTAAGAGTTTGTGATTTTCCATAAACAATTATGTATGATCTCTTAATTCATGAAAAGATGGGGTTTTCTGAAAATTTTGATCAACATGATTGTTGATTCCTCTGTCTCATTATTGAAAATTCTTATGGGAAAGAAATGGGAACAAAATCCATGTTGTGTTGTTAAATAATGATCAAATACTACACCTTATGAAAACATGATGATAGATTACTGTGTTGCTTTTCCTGATAATGGTGTTCATCCTTTACGGTTTCTGCAAATTTTACGGTTTCTGTACAATTTCATTTTCTGGAATGTGACGCAAACTCGTGCCAACTAACTGGAAAACGTATGGGAACACTGGCGCAGACCCGCGCCACTTTGCGGGTTGTGAAATTGGACCACCGCGCGGGAATGGCGCTAACCCGCGCCATTTCTCTGGTCTTTGTACTGGGAAAGTGTGTCATTGTCATATGTTTATTCCATTTTATGAATTATTGGGAAAACATGAAAGGACATTAATACATATGAAAGTTGGACAAAGTTTTGAAATTAATTATGATAAAAATTTGTTAGTCACCAAAGTGGCCAAATCTTGAAGAGTTGTTTTAATTTCAAACATTATGAATTCTATTTCAATTACCATGACTATGATGCTATGAATAGTATGATATAATTTTCTGGTTGTGGTATATTGAGGTTCATTTTTATAAAGCAGTTGGGGATCAACTCAAAGGTTGATTATTTGTTTTATAAAATGAACATTGATGTTGGTATTGTTGGCATATTTCCTCACATTTGGACATCCAAAGATGACAAATAATTATGATAGGGGTATGCATCATTGCAAAATTATGTGAAATTTATATAGCATCATTATAGTTAATGTTGTATGTTAATGGATCCCCAAAGGCAAACATTGATATCCATTGAAGTTAGTATAGTTGAATCTGTGAAGTATGTCAGTATGTGACATGTATGACTCAAAGCATTAATGTTTAAATATTATTCCTTGTAGTACCTGTTGCCACACATTCCATGTTCTTAACTGTTGCAGTTTTTAATGGACTGAACTTCTCTGAATGGAAAGAGCAAATCAATTTTTACCTTGGGGTAATGGATATGAATTTGGCTCTAAGAGATGAGGAACCTAGTGCTATTACTCTTGGAAGCACTGAGGATGAAAAAAACCATTTTAAGAACAGGGAAAGATCCAACAGATTAAGTTTAATGTACATGAAAATGAGCATAGCAAGAAACATTAAGTCATCTCTTCCACAAACTGAAAGTGCCATCGAAATGATGAAACTTGTGGAAGAGCGCTCCCAAACCGCTGATAAGTCTCTTGCTGGGACACTTATGAGTACGCTGACCACCATGAAGTTTGATGGTTCGCGTACTATGCATCATCATGTTATTGAAATGACAAGCATTGCGACAAAATTAAAATCATTGGAAATTGCTGTGGATGAGAACTTCCTAGTGCAGTTCGTATTGAACTCATTACCGTCTGAGTATGGTCCTTTCCAAATGAACTATAATACCATGAAAGACAAATGGAATGTGCATGAATTGTACAATATGTTAGTTCAGAAAGAAACCAGAATTAAGAATCAGGGAGCTCATTCTGTCAATTATGTAAAGCATCAAGAAGCTGAAAAGTATAAAGGTAAGAAGCATGAGAAGAAAGGAGGAGGAGGAGGACCCCTTAAAGTGAATGAGGCCTCTTCTTCTAAAATCCACTAGGCCAAATGAAAAGTTTGTCTTTACGGGCAATAGAGTGAAAGTTCCGATGGAAGCTGTTGGGACGTATCGTTTAATTCTCGATAGTGGATATCATTTGGACTTATATGAAACTTTGTATGTCCCTAGTATATCTAGGAATTTAGTTTCAATTTCCAAACTTGATGTTGCTGGATACTCTTTTAAATTTGGTAGTGGTAGTTTCAGTTTATACAAGCACAATCATTTGGTTGGTAATGGTACTTTATGTGTCTTGATAATCTTTATGCTGAAACACTTATGACTCTGCATCATAATGTTGGTACTAAACGTACCTTAATTAATGAATGTTCCGCTTACTTGTGGCACAAACGTTTGGGACATATTTCCAAAGAAAGTATGCAAAGATTGGTGAAGAATGAAATCCTTCCGGATTTAGACTTTACTGATTTAAATGTTTGTGTGGATTGTATTAAAGCAAAACAAACAAAACACACAAAGAAAGGAGCCACAAGGAGCACTCAGCTTCTTGAAATTATACACACTGATGTATGTGGTCCGTTTGATGATTAATGCCTTTAATAAAGAAAAATATTTTATCACTTTCATTGATGATTATTCACGTTATGGTTATGTCTATTTGCTGCATGGTAAGTCTTAAGCTGCAAATGCTTTGGAGATTTATATTAATGAAGTTGAAAGGCAATTAGATAGAAAGGTGAAGATTGTCAGGTCTAATAGGGGTGGTGAATATTATGGAAGGTATGATGAAAGTGGACAGCATCCGGGCCCATTTGCTAAATTTCTGGAAAAGCGTGGTATTTGTGCTCAATACACAATGCCCGGTACACAGCAATAGAATGGTGTATCAGAAAGGCGTAAAAAGACCTTACTGGATATGGTTAGGAGTATGTTAAGGAATTCTTCTTTACCCGTTTCATTGTGGACTTATGCTCTAAAAATTGCTATGTACGTATTGAATAGGGTTCCTAGTAAGTCAGTTCCAAAGACTCCTTTTGAACTTTGGACTGGAAGGAAACCTAGTATAAGACACCTGCATGTTTGGGGTTGTCAGGCATAGATTAGATACTACAATCTGCAAGAAAAGAAACTGGATGCAAGAACAATCAGTGGTTATTTCATTTGTTATCCAGAAAAATCGAAAGGGTATAGATTTTACTGTCCTTATTATACTACAAGGATTATTGAATCTGGAAATGCAAGGTTCATTGAGAATGCTGAAGTTAGTGGGAGTGAAACACCACGTAAAGTGGATATTCATGAAGTGAGAGTACAAGTTCCATTACTTTGTAGCTCTAGAAAAGTTATTGTTCCTCATGCTATTGAACCAATCAATAATAATGAAGGACGAGTTAATGATCCCACTACTCATGAAGAAATCATTGTTGATGAACCGAATGAACCCATAGTAGAAGAACCACAACAAATAGCATTAAGAAGATCTCAAAGAGAAAGGAGACCTGCTATTTCTAATGATTATGTGGTATATCTACAAGAGTCTGAATTTGACATGGGTGTTCAGGATGATCCAGTAACGTTTTCACAAGCCATGCATGGAGAAAATGGTGATAAGTCGTTAGATGCCATGAAAGATGAGTTGAAATCTATGGAACAGAATAAGGTATGGGATCTTGTTGAGTTATCAGAAGGGTGCAAGAGAGTTTGTTGTAAATGGGTCTTTAAGACCAAACGTGACTCTCATGGTAACTTAGAACGTTACAAGGCCAGACTAGTTGCAAAGGGATTCACTCAGAAAGATGGCATTGGATATAAAGAAACTTTTTCACCAGTTTCAAAGAATATTCTTTAAGAATCATTATGCTATTGGTGGCTCATTATGATCTAGAGTTACACCAAATGGATGTGAAAACTGCCTTTCTAAATGGGAATTTAGATGAAGATGTGTACATGGACCAACCAATGGGGTTCATAGAAAAAGGTAAAGAGCACATGGTGTGCAAACTTAAGAAGTCAATATACAGACTTAAACTAGCTTCACGACAATGGTATCTTAAGTTTAATGATACTGTTGTCTCTTTTGGATTTAAAGAAAACATCGTTGATCGATGTATATATCTGAAGATCAGTGGGAGCAAGTTTATCTTATTGATTCTGTATGTTGATGATATTTTGCTTGCAACTAACAATCTTGGTCTTTTAACAAAGACTAAGAAGTTTCTCTCTAGTAACTTTGAAATGAAAGATATGGGTGAGGCAACTTATGTGATGGGAATAGAAATATTCTGTGATAGATCACAAGGACTGTTAGGTTTGTCTCAGAAAGCATATATTAATAAAGTTCTAGAGAGATTCAGAATGGAAAACTGCTCATCATCTCCAGTTCCAATTCAAAAAAGAGATAAGTTTAGTCTCATGCAATGTCCTAAAAGTGAATTGGAACGAAAAGAAATGGAAGCAATTCCGTATGCATCATTAGTTGGGAGTTTAATGTATGTTCAGACTTGTACGAGACCAGATATTAGCTTTCCAGTTGGGATGTTGGGTAGATACCAAAGTAATCCCGGTATGGATCATTGGAAAGCTGCAAAGAAAGTTCTGAGATATTTGCAAGGAACTAAAGGTCACATGCTTACTTATAGAAGGTCTAACAACCTTGAAGTGATTGAATACACAGATTCAGATTTTGCAGGATGCGTAGACACAAGAAAGTCTACATGTGGTTACCTATATCTTTTAGCTGAAGGAGCTATATCATGGAAAAGTGCAAAGCATACTGTAATAGCTGCGTCCACTATGGAAGCTGAATTTGTGGCATGCTTTGAAGCCACGATTCAGGCTAAATGGCTACGGAACTTTATTTCAGGGCTTGGATTGGTTGACAATATTGAAAAGCCGCTGAAAATTTATTGTGATAATTCCGCAGCAGTCTTCTTTTCTAAAAACGACAAGTATTCCAAAGGTGCTAAACATATGGAATTAAAGTACTTTGCCGTTAAAGAAGAGGTTCAGAAACATAGAGTATCTATAGAGCATATTAGCACCGATCTTATGATAGCTGATCCCTTGACGAAGGGATTACCGCCCAAGACATTTACTGGTCATGTATGTAGAAGGGGCATTATGTCAGCTAATGAATGATGATAATTATTGTTATGTATTAAGTTTTGACACTCTAAGCTCATTGATGAATATATGTTTTTGTTATTGTCTTATTTTCAATTTATGAATGCATGCAAGTATATGTGATGATATTGAAAATATTTGTGGTCCATTATGAAGACATTATTGTTGGACATAATGTGTACTTCCTATTAAAGTATCATGTTAGGAAGAAGAGTCAATATAGTGGTACATGGAAGGGACCATGCCGACTTGATAGCATACAACTGCCATGACTCATGTTGATTTTATTTCTAATAATGAATTATAATGACGTCAATGTATGGAACCTTTAGCCTAGTAAATGCGCATTATAGTGAATGTTAATTAAATCATGAAGGGACACCTTATGACTTGAGCCAAGTGGGAGAATGTAAAACTATTTGTGTCTCATGTGTAATGTGTGTCAATTGGTTTAATTAATAATAAAAGAGGCTTTATGGTAATTGACGTTTCGCATTAATGGTAATTGATGTTTTGACTTTTTGCATTATGGTAACGTATTGCATTAATGGTAATTGACGTTTCGCATTAATGGTAATTGATGTTTTGACGTTTCGCATTAATGGGAAGTTACAGGGAGTTATTTGAAACTCCGTAACTGGTGACATGGTTCAGTTATATAAAGAGAAAAATGGTGAGTCTCTGATTATGATTATCTCTCAGAATTCTCTCCTTCATAGTATGCCCATAAAAGTTGTATCAGATCCCTGTCATAGACGATACAAGGAAAGCAGAGCGTAAAGACTCTAAGAAACAATCTTCCATCATCAAAGTTCTTCCGCACTAATAGAGAAAGGTACGCTCTTATGTGAAAATCATGATCTCTAAAGATCCTGTATCATGTTCTTGCATGTAGAATATTGAACATGAATTATTGAATTGCTGATGAATAACTTACATTAACTCCCATATACAACTCGGGGAGGAACAATTAAAGAGCTAAATTATGGCATAATAAACATAGCTAAATCACAGCAATTACAAGATGCAAAACACAGATAACTTGCAGACACGATTATATATGTTACTGTAAAATAAAAACATGCAAGAGCATAGTAGCACGAAGGGAACATGGAAAATAAAGTTTTAGAAACAATGTAAATGTTACACAGATTACGAGCACAATAAGAACAGATACAAAAGTGTCACATATAATAAAAAAAAAATTAAGTCATATACACACGATTACAAATTATAAACAGCATCTTTTGCATGATTAGATAGTAAACGAGATTCCTCATTTTGTGGTGCACTCAAGGTTGTAAATATGACTTAATATGCACGGGGTGAACATAATACTAAGTACTTAAACATTGACAGTTACAAACGTGAGAGCAACCCAGTAAAAAAAAAATACACCACTATAAGATACTATAGCATGGTTGTATTAGCAATGCAGTGTACATGGTTGAAGGAAACACTGGCTTAAATTAGATTAAATAGGATGACCTCACAAAATAAATAGTGCATGATAGTAATTACTATGGCGATGCATCAAAATACACATAAGCAAGGTACAATTTGTATACTTAACACACAATTCTCAGGTACAAGTGTACCCCGTGATAACCATGATTGTGCACACACAACTTGCGCGACAATTAGTTGATCAGGCTCACCACCCGGCAAGAGAATGGGCATAGCCATGCTTAATACCGAGTACTACCAGTATCATCACACTTCCAAATATAAGGCAGTTTTAATCAGTAACCCATTCACAGCGAAACTCAAACAGCAACAATGCAACAAACACATACAAATAATCAATATAACCAGGCAACAACAATTCAGCAACCACATCACAACAACAAATATTTCATCAAATACAGACACCTTGAATCAAAACTGCTCTTATACCAATTAGTGCAACACCCTCCCTTGTGTGCAGCCAAGAGAGTTGTTTGCTAAGCGGAATTAGAGTTTGTTCGTCATATATTTTAAACACTGAAAAATCATTTTGACGTTGCTAATTAAACTTATAATTAAAGTCAGGTTGTTTACAAAAATCAGAGTATACTTTCTAATTTCATTAACTTGCTGAAAACATTAATTCCCTGGTAGACCTTGCTGTCTTGAAAATTTTGTATAAAATCAGGTTCTCAAAATTCTATTGTAAAGTTTATATAATCAAAAACTAGACACGTGGGGCTTCGCGTGCATATATAATAATAGTAAATCGGAGTTCGTTTTCCCCTCGTAACATAACTCGTAAAGTGCTCGCAAACCTGTTTAAAAACCAATACTTAATAAAACGTCAGAAATTATTTTCGCAAAACATTTTTAGAAATTATTTCCAAATTACTTACTGATCATACAAGGTCTTAAAACAGCAATAAGATCATAATCCAACAGTAATCCAAATGACTCAATTTAATACAGTCATCCATCAAACAAACAGCAACAGCAAAAGCCCAAACATCAGCACATAACAACAGATATCCATATAATCATGTCTTCAAAAGCTCTTCCGTCCTCTGGCCATTTTGTAAAAATAGCAGCCCCAAAGGGGTGAGAAAAATCCCAGTAGTGTGGCAACAAAACCAGTAATGCAACAGTACTAACTAAATACAAAATTACAAAACAGTCACATCATCAGTTCCAATCCGTCAAGTACTAACCATTTTCATAGTGCGTATATAACGCCAGAAGTGTACGTTCATAGCACTACGGTGCACGTATCACTGAATCATAATCATAGTGCGTATATAACGTCAAAAGTGTACGTTCATAGCACTACTGTGCACGTAACACTAACAGATACAGTGGATTATCCTGGGTGGCTCCAACAGAAGGTTTCCAACTGTAACCTATGCGGACGGAAGCCAAGTGTCCCCTGCCCTGGTACCGAGGTATGCCTATATGATGCGTGCTCAATCGTATGCATATTTATATAAATATTCTAGTCCATGTGCAGCATGAAATTGGTGCATGTATGCCATGATATGCTTCACACACAAAAGAAACAAATGCATTATGAGGTGTATATGCATGACTAGATAATAATCAAGATACATATATCTCATGGATTCCAATATCAGATTAATGTTGTATAACAATTATTCTCCTCAACAGAATATCCAGCATATTATATCCATGAACAGAATACGAATATCGTATACAGAATCCAGATCCAAAATATGAGAGCAACAGTTCACAATCCGTGTACTAGCCAGCAGTCACAAAAGGTAATACCACCTAACACATACCTCGCGTGTCCAAATATTAATCAGCGACACCAAAACCAGCCCACACTTTAATAATTATGTGCACTTAATCAATGGTACAATAAATCAGAACTTCATTCATATTACATACTATTTATACGAAATTCGCATGCCTCTTTATTCTTGTATTTCATTCGATTTACCATGCTTCTTGTGCTCACCCATTTCTATCTTCTCATTAATTGATAACAGATTATCAAAATAAAATCCTAAGTCTCCAACACACACCAATTTGGTTTTCAAGATTATTTTACTAATCAATTTTTCTGACTTCTAGCCAATTTATAATCTCATTATCGCAATGAAATCCAATCTTTCAAGCTCATAAAGGTTCGGCTACTTATCTAATAATATTACTCCTAATATTTCTGGCTCATACAAAAATTCTCCTAAAATAGGTGTGCGCTAGCATGAGGCCTAAAGCAGGCTGTCCATTTATTTCTAAACACATGTAGAGTCTAACCACTTGATGTTAACTTCATGAGCAGTTCTGAAACTAACACTGCATTATACTAAGTTCAAAATCATTCCTTTTTTTTATTTTTGCATAATTATTATCCAGACTATTCACAAGGAAGAGGTAATGAGAACACAACAACAAAAATCTAGCCTCTCAATTTATACACACACATATACAGTTTTCCTACTCAAGCAAAATTAAATATTTTGTTTATTTCAAAAGTGCAGCTTCTAAACTTTAGCTGAGCCAAGTTCCATGCTCAAGTAACTTTGCCATTAATGCTTGCATACCTTTGTTAATCGTACGGTCCAGGGAGCAGAAACAAGGAACATATATGACAATAACTACTCCTCCTAAATCTTACATGCAGACCGAAGCAAAGAGTAATGTACGAATTATATTAGTACCTTTTCGCTTACACACCACAATCATGAATAGAACAGAGGCGGTCATATGTCTTCCTAAGTTCCAAAAGGTCAGGTTCTTTTTCTGCACGTAATAGAAAGGAAACTAATTCAACACCAATCGGTTGCATGCAGAAGGAAAGGTCACTCCGGACTGATTCAGGTATGAGAGATAAGTAAGAAAGGGAATGTTTTACCTCCTTATGTGAGGGTCATCAGCCGAACCCAAGAGGGGCAGTGAGGTCGTGAGCAGAAGTTGGATTTCAATCTCCTTAGTGTTAGGGTTAGGCTGCGCACAAGTGAGACAGAAGGACAAATACTGAATTTCGGACACGCTCTGCATGCAACGGGAGACAGCTCGAATCGAACCCAAGGTATGCGTACACCAGGAGAACTTAATCGGACCAAGTCGCGCAGGAGGGAACCAGAAAATGGGCGAACATCTCACCTTCTTGCATGTGGATCCTCAGCCGAATGGGGAAGGAATAACTATGGGGACTTAGATGACAATTTCTCTCTTGAAAGACTCACGGTCTAGGTAGGGCGATGAATGGAATGAGTTAAACTCTGGTTTCACGGTTATCTTCTATGGAGTCCACGATTTTGGAAAGCAATTGGGACTATAAGGGATACTAAACAGTTAACAAGTAGCCCTGTGACTTACTTTTACAATGCCTAGGAAGAAGGAGGGGGAACACGATGGCCTCACAATCGGTATTGAGGTTCAGTCAAAGCTAAAACAACTATCAGACTTGTTATCTCTTCATTGCACGCATGATCGGAGGAAGAAATGTTAATAAAAGATGTATGATTTCCAACGAATAGAATTTCATGCATAAAGAGTGGGCTAATAAGGATTATACATATGATCAGACTTCTTTTTCTACTCATGGGCACGAAAAGGAGGTGCAAGGATGGAAGGGCTTTTGCGTTGCTTAAGGCCCACCAAGAGACATTTGGGCTGATCGGCCCTCAAGGGAAGAATGGTTTCAAAATTAATGTCTTAAAGGTTCACCTATCCTTTTGACTACGGTTTTGAATTCCTAAAATATATAATCACCCCTACTTGTAGTTAAATAATTTTCCTATTGTAATATAAGATCCACCTTAATTTTAAAAATATAATTCGAGTTTAAGCCATGCTTCCATGTCCTTAACTAAAATTTATATAACTTTCATAATGAGTGAGATATTCCAATAATACTTTTCCTACTTCAATTTAATTCCATCCTAAGTGTATCCACAAACAATTCGAATTTAAAACATGTACTAACATTACTCAAGGCAGTTTATATATGTTTCTAATTTTCGCGGGATGTTACAGGATATCTATATCCGGATATTTCACGGAAAATATCAGGATATTTCGCGACAGAATGCAGTTTCTGCATTTCGCGAAGATATCCTTCAAAGGTCCAACTTTTAACACTTAAACACGTCCAAGGATCCATTTTTAAGCATATACAAGTTCACAAAGGTGTTGGTTACTTCATTTTAACCATTAACATGCAAAGAGACCTCTTTTAGTCATCAAAATACATTATCATAGTTAGGGAACTCACCCCAAGGCTTAAAACAGAGGAAAGAGTGCTCTTGGAGCTCACCAATGGCTCCTCACAGTTCTGACTTTGAAGGTGTACGAAAATGATCAACAAAGATGAGTTCTTCTTCACCAAGGAAGCTCCTTGAAGCTCAAGATGCCACTACAATGGCCCCAACACAACAACTCCCCAAGGTCAGCACCAAAGGCATTCCAAGACAACACACCAACTCAGAAACACAAGCTTCTCACTCAACCCAACACAACCACAAGGTGTTTACAAGGCAAAACCAAGAGAAAAGATGGTCATTTGGTGGTTTCTCATGAAGAAATGGTGAAGGCAAGGGAAGGAGACAATGGAACAGTGCCAAGCACTCAGCCACCAAGAAGGGTCACGTAGGAAATCTGGTCTTCCTAGGGTTTTGTGCAAAATAGGAGTATTTATAGCGGTTTACAACTTAAACACACAGTATTAACTTTAATTGCTATGCTTATCATTTTAATCCCAAACTTTGGATTCTTAACCTACTCAATTTTACAAGAATTGTAATATTTTTATTATATTTTTCTGAGCACCTTTCTGGTACGCGCTTTTCATAGCCAGTATCAGTTTCTGGCACCAGTTCTCATTATTTTGACTTGAAACTCGTTTTACAAGTCCTACATATTATTCTAGTAATTATCATTCACTTACTTTAATTTTCCGGGATACTTTCTTGGTACGCATTTATACCGACTAGCAGATTCGGTATCTGCACTTTTCTTCCGAAAAACGACTTTCAGCATTCTTATTCACTTATCATAATTATTAAAGCCTCTTAGTAATTATTAGGGTCAATTATGGAATCTTTTCCTAAATTTGCATAATTAATTAATTAATTACCTTAAATAACGGTGCGAGTTCTTACAGGGCCCAAGGCCATGTTTTATTGTATTATTTTATTTTATTCAGCTTTTATTTTATGTATGGGCCGAAGCGGTGAAACCCTAGCCGTTTTGAATAACGGCTATTTAAGGGAGACTTTAGGAAACTCTTCGGCAGTCAGTTTTTGGGAGTTTTGATGACAGACAAGTTTTTTCTGAATTTCAATTCAATTCTGCTCTTCTTCTTCATCTTTTGTTCTTATTATTTTAATTTTTAATCATGTTTACCTTAGCCATGCGAGGCTAAGAACCTTTTAATCAACCTAAGGGTAACGGATTCCATGGATTAGTCTTGAGGATCTGCGTTTTATTTTAAATCAGTTTTGTTTCCCTTCCAAACTCATATTGATATCGTGCGATCGTGGATATTCAATCCGAGGTTCGCGATTGCGATTATGGAAAGGGATTAATCATCAGATTTGATGATTAGATTGATTGACCCTATGACGTTAAATCAAATGGGATGATACTCTGCGATTGTATGAGTAAAAGCATCATATTTGATCAAATGCTGAGTGATCGCTTAGAGAGGGTTGTCAATTGGAAATAAGGATTCTGATTCAATTGACAATCAATCACGATTCTGATATCTCTTTATCCGAGGAAAGACGTCCATGGAATTCTAATTTTATATTCTGCCTTTTAAATTATTAAAATAAAGTACCACATCCAGATAAATAGATGAAGCATCACATTTCTCTCCTGGAGTGGTAATAACCCTCGAAAATGGAGAAAGCTCAATTATGGGCAAGTTTAGCCCCACAACAATCGGACTTGCAATAAATGACCATCGAAAATGCAGAAAGCTCAATTTGGAGCTCGGTTCGACTGCTGACGGTCAGGGGTATAAACTCGTTCGGTCTCTGAGGGTGCAGGAATCATCTAGAATGGTGCCACATGAGCACCCGCAACACTAGCGACATGTGTAAAGCAGTCTCTGGAGTAGTGGCCTTCCTTGCCACACTTGAAACAAATATCGGTTTTGCTACTCGGTATAAATGCGTACTGATGAAGTATCCCGAAAAATTATGAAAAGTGTGTATATGTCACTAGAACAATATATAGGACTTGTAAAACAAGTTTCAAGTTAAAATAATGAGAACTGCTGCCAGAATTGATATTGGCTATGAAAAAGCGCGTACCGGAAAGGTGGTGTGAAAAATAAAATAAAAATATGATAAATTTTAGAAAAATGAGTAGGTTCAGAATCCTAAGTTTGGGATTAAAATGCTAAGCGTAGCTATTAGTGCTAATACAGTGCGTTTAAAACTTAAGTGGCATATATAAGGCCTTGGCACATGATCCTAGGGCAATCCCTTGTGCCTTATGCGTGAGTTTCTGACTTCTCCAGCAGCTGAGTGTCTCTCTTCTTGTCACCTTCACCTTCCCTCACACCCTTGAGCCAAAGGTTCCATTTTTACTCTTGGTTTCTCTACCAAAACACCATTGCCTTGTGTGAGTTGGTCTTGTGAGGTTGTGGGTGGCTTCTTTGCTGAGTTTAGGTCTCTGTTTTGTTTAGCTTTGGGGCTGAGTTCATAAACTTGGTTGAGAGAGCCTTGTCTTTCCTTGTTGATGCTCCAAGAAACAACCTTTGTGAAAAAGGAGCCATCTTGAAGCTCATTTTCGTGCACTTGGTAGTCAGCCCTTTGGGAGCTGCATAGTGAGCTCCAAGAGCCTTCCTTGTTCTGTTTTCAGAGCCTTGGCTAAGTTCATCAACTTTGATCATGAGTTTTAATGGGTAAAAGTGGAGTCTTGCCATGTTTAATGAGTTAAACAAGTAACCAACACGTATATGAACCGTTAGATGCTTAAAAATGGGTTATTGGACGTTTAGAAGTGTTAAAAACACAACCTTTAATGGATATCTTCGCGAAATGCAGAATCTGCATTCTGTCGCGAAATATCCGGATATGATATCCTGATATTGGTATCCGGATATGGAGTCTCGTGATATCCGAATATGGATATCCGGATATGGTATATCCAGATATGTCCCCGACATATATCCGGATATTCTGGGTTTGCGTGAATAGTAACGGTACTGTTCATACAGAACTGAGTTATGGGTTTGTGGACCCTAGATTGTGGAAGTTGAACTTCTGTAATGGTTAAGTTAAGTTATAATCAAGGGATTAAGGGCTTGTGGCTTTGTGAGAAGCCTTAAGACTTGAAACGCAAAGGAAATGCGTTGTCTTTATACCGTATTCTTGTTGAGTATGAATATTGATATTATTGTTGGTCCAAACATATTCTGATTGTGTTGTGTGTGGACTTTGAGCTAGTGTGGACTCTTGGCATTGGATAGTTAGCTTGCAAGGTAAGCTTTCATGTCCTCGGTTTAGCCATTGTATGTTCCACCATGTTCCATGGGGGGATGGTTTATATGCATGATGTGTTTTCATGTACTGTTTTATTGAAATGCTATTGAGCTGTTAAGTTGTTGTGGATTTAGCAAGTGTACTAGTCACACAAGTAATAAAATGATGAGCAAAGATCATTCCCACGAGGATTTGTGTTCAAACACCGACTAACTATATATACTTAAGTTGAATCAAACAAAAGATTATTGATTGCATTGATTTCTTGTCACCAGAAATTAAATTGAATTGAATTAAAACTTAATAAACAAATAAAATGTAAATTATAATTTAAACAAGTAGTCAGATATCAATTTCCCTCAAGCATGAACTTATGTATGAATCAATTTCTATAATGAGTTATCTTCCATGTGATGTTAATCAACCTTTTTCTTATCATCAAGATGTAATCCCTTACTATCCTCATTGATACATTAATTAGAAACCCCAATCCCTTAGTGATTCCCTTCTTAATACATGCATTAAATACTAAGATCTTAAGATCACATCAGAATCCTAGCATCAATCCCTTGAATACTAGAACACTGATGATGAAGTTGTCAATTACAGAAACAATGTAAACATCACTGTTCTACACTATTCCCTTGATAGAAAGAATTAATAAAGACAACTTCATATCATCACATAAAAGATAAACAAAGTATACAATTAACCATTCATAAATTCACACTTGAGTTCCATTGAATCAGACTACAAAGGACTCTACTTAGACATAATTAAAGAATAAACAAGAGAAGAGAAAAGATCAAACTCCATTGTCATGATGGTTGAGTCATCAATATTCAATTACAATTACATAAAATGTACTAACTAATACAAAAACTAATCCTAAAGAATTTAGAAAGTCAGAGAAAGTGAAGAGTCAGATCAGAGGATCCGAGATAGGATGTTAGAGAATGTGAAGGCACTTGCCCTTTTATAGAGTCACAAAATACAATTAAATAACAACCAGAAACTGACATGGGCGCTAAAACATTCACCGTTGGACGTTTTAGCGTCCATGTTTGACGGATGCCTAACTGCTTTTAACTGTCTTTAACGCTAAAACGTTTGAATTGGACGTGTTAGCGTTCAAGACCAGAAACTTTTCCAACAGCAGAGCGCTAAAACGTTTGATCAGGAAGTTTTAGCGTTCATCACCAGCACTTTTTTTGCGCTAAAACATTCTGTTTGGACGTTTCAGCGCTTAACACTTAGCATTCTCTCTTTCTTCAGAATCTTCTTCCTTCTCTCTGTTGCTCCTTGAGCTTCATTTCCCTACAAGGCAATGTAAATTTTCAACAAAGTTTCAGAACTTGTACTTAAGGGTTTTCCAGGACATTAACCTTTTTTCCATCCATTTAATCACACAAATTGATACTAATTTATGCTTAAAAACCTGATGAACTAGGGGTTTATCACAATTTCCAGATTTGGACATTGTTGTCCTCACTAATGAATTTAAAACAGAGAAGGACTTAAGATTCTTTACAGATGAAACTCATTAGGATGGACTTCAATTAACAAAATATCACATTTCATGATACAAGCTTATAACCATGTAATCTCTTTTTTCCTATGATTTGCCCAACATCATATGTGACTTTTCAACAGATCAGTAAAGATGATATACAGAGACTTCCAAACAACAATACCCCCTCACTAGAAACTTCTCAAAAATTGTGAGAATTTAACTCTCTTGCACACTAGTGTTTAAGGATGCACTTATCACTCACTCTTCATTGCACTCAAACTACCATAGGCTTGCCATCTTCTCACTTTCCATAGTAACAATGATCCATAAGGCAGATCAAAAAAATCTTTGTGTGATTGGCAATGAGGCTTGGTATATGGCTTGACTAGAGGTAAGAATTTATGTTAAAGGGGAGGTTCAGATTAAATGAATCAGATTCAGATAAGAGGGGAAATCACAGTATTTATCAAATTCTTCCTAATTCCCCCAACTTTCTTCCTTTTCATTCCTTGTGCTTTTATTTTGAACATTTCTTCCTTCTTTTCTTCCTGACACTTTGTGTCTTGAACATTTTTTTTCTTTTTCTTCTTTCTTTTCCTTTTATACACTTTGTGTCTTTAATACTTCCAGACACTTATGTTTCATACCCTTTTCTTTTTTTTTTCTTTTTTTTCTCTTTCTTTCTTTCCTATATTTCCAACACTTGTGGATTCACTTATTGCAAAAACACTTTCCTCCCCACAGAACACTCCATCCATTATCACTTATCTGAAAATTTTAATCTGAAGGATTGGAATAAATGTGGTTCTTGGTTTTATGAACAACAGGCTAGGCTCAAGGGTTTCATGCAATGAAAACATTAAGGGTTGGCCATTTGACTTTCTGGTTCAAGAAGGAAATGCCTCAATCATTTCTACCCTACACATCATCAACCATTTCAAGCAAGAAACAAGGCAAGTTCTAGAGTTACTCATGCAGTGAAGTGCTCTCTAAACAAAATTTTCTGTATAGGCTCAATTTCCTCACAGTTCAGAGTGCATGCTTGACTTTCTCTCTATGCATCAAAACTAATCTCTCTACTCTTACACATTGAATGAGTCATGCAATCAATTCATTTACTCAACATGCAAGGCATAAGATTGTATCCTTAATTTGATCAATCATCTAAAATTCTGATCAGTCAAATCCTCATGGAATTCCATATCAAAACTGAACTCCAAATTTTGTAAATTACACTAAAATCTAATTCACATAGAAAACATAAAAAAGAAAAGAGATTGAGATGTTTTCCTGTTTTGGCTCATCAATTGGTGTGACATCTCTGTGAAGTTCACATGCCATTCAATCACACCCCAATTCCCAGATTTAAACGTTGTTGTCCCCAGCAACTAATTTAAATCTAAAACAGCAATTGATCACTAAAACACATTCATATATAACACAATAGTATCAGTACTATCGCAATGTGCATCAATCAAAACAGTGAATATCTCAAAGTACTAAACCAACTTACATAAGAAAATTAATAATAAAATGGAACCAAAATGAAACAATATAAACAGAAATGTAATAACATCAGGAGTCTATGTGAGACTCTGAATCCTCCTCAACTGAAGTGAGGGGATCTGATCCTGGATCATCAGTAGGTAGTGGGGTGTACTCGTCATCAGCAGACTGGTCCTCATCCATAGCGGAATCGTCTCCAACAGTCTGATCAGCAGCAGTCTGAGCATCAGTAGTGGCATCAGCAGTCTCTCCCTCAGTAGTCTGAGCCGCAGTAGCCGAAGTACCAGCACCCATGGCAGCCACCGTAGCCTCATACTCATCAGCATGCTCCTAAAAAAATATAGTGTGGGGCCTCGAAGGCATCCTCCTCATCCGAATGAGGATACTGCGCAGGCTGATATGCCACCGGCTCTATACCCTGGGCCTCACACAGGGCTGTCAACATCTGGAACATCTGGGTCTGAAATGTCTGCTGGCTCGTCTGCATGAACTTGAGACGGCGTCGTAAGAACCCCAGACGAACCTCAGTGTTAACCAGCAATTGTTCCCCTGATCGTTGCTGCCTTTCAGATGCAGATTCTGCTTCACTCATATTCTTCCTGCCTTGTGTCAGACCGGTAGCTGCTCCTCCTCCTATCCAAAGCTGTCCCCTAATTAGCTTGGCATCAATGGTACGGTGCAGCTTAACCTGTACCCCATTATCAGTAATATCAACACCAGCTCTCTTACAAAAATGCTGGATCAAAGAACTGTGACCCAGTGCAGCAGAACTGCTATCAAAATGGGCCATGTTATAAATGTTGTCCTGAAGAATGATGGGAAGCTCCACTTTCTTCCCTGTCATAATAGTGTAGATCAGCACAGCCCTCATCAGAATCACCTCCGCCTAGTTGGAGGAAGACACAACATTGGAGACCACGAAATGGAACCAAACTCTGGCCTCTCCGTTCAGTTGCCTCAACCAAAGCAACTTAGGATTTACCTCATCCTTTGTCATTTTCCATTTTTCATTTGGCTTGGCAATGGTGTGTAACACAGGCTCAGCTGCCCCCAATTTTGTCCAAGTCTCAAATTCTGGGCCGCTTCTCCTTGGTGGAATGTCAATGTTGGCCCAATTCCTCTTGAACTCACAGTTTGTGTTCTGAATATAAGCACAATGAGTGATTTCCAGAATTTTTGAATGGTGTGAGCATCATATTTCACCTTCTTCCCTCTCACCCAACTGGAAAAATGCCTCTGACCACCTTCATCGCCATTATAGGCATTAGCATAGAACTCCCGACATATAGCCTGGCTGCTATCGTCCAGTATGTCACCAAAAGTTACCTATTCCCTCTTCCTCAGCTGGGACTGAAATTCAGGGTACTCATCCTTATCTAGGACGAATTTTCTCTCCCGAACAAATGGCCTGGAAGAGGTCTTGGTATTGTATCGGACCTCGGGAGCAGCACTCTTCCATAGTCGGGTATCAAAGGTAGGTGGAGGTGGTGTAGGCTCTGATGCCTGAGTCATCCTGGACCTCTTCTTGCCGGTTTTCTTTGGTGGTGGAGTAGACATAAGCCTGAAACATCATAGAATAAGTCAGTATATCATTCAAGGCATTTGAGAGCTGATGGATCCAATTCCCATATTTAAATTGGAAGAAGTGGTGAATTTAGATCCAAAAACATGCAAGTAAACACCCCCCACAATGCCAAACTAGCGGCTGAAATCATGCATGCAGCAGGGCCTGGACGCTAAAACGTTCAGACTGAGCGTTTTATCGTTCTGGCCTTATGCGTGTTATAAAATGGTCGAGCGCTAAAACGTGGAATGTCCAGCGTTTTAGCGCCCTGGCTTTTCTGGGTCAGGAATTTTTGCAAACACCTTGTGTGTGTGTGTGTGTGTGTGCACATGCATTGTGTGTAAAACGAATTGGGATCCCTCTCAATCCCCAAAAAAAATGGAAAATCAGCAGCATCCCATATACATGAATATACATGTAACAATTAAAAACATTGAAGCACATAGATAGTTCATGGAATCAAAATGTTGGAAACCCTAGATGATATGACATAAACACAAACAAAGGAGAAGCAAAATGTTGAAATGAGGAAGGTGAGGATGAACATACCATGTTGGAAGAAGAAGGAGACGAAAGATTGGGAGAGAAATCGAGAATGCAACAATGGGGGATTGGGATTGTGAAGAGAAAAGATAAGAGATGGGAGAGGGATAGTGAGGGAATGAGAGGGTATAACCGTGGGATTCAAATAAGTGACTCGGCGCTAAAACGTTGAAACCAAATGTTTTAGCGCCCAGGACCAGAAAAATGTGCACACAGTTGTGTGCAGCACCGCGCTAAAACGGTCAAGAAGAATGTTTTAGCGCGTTGGGCCATAGTGTTTGCAATCTGATGCATTTGGGGAACGCTAAAACGGTCAGTCAGAATGTTTTAGCGCTCTGGGCCAGAGTTTTTCATTGTGATGCAACTCTAGACCGCTAAAACGTCCAGAATGGAAGTTTTAGCGCCCAACACTTGTCAAATTTTTTTCAAAATTTTCTAAAAACTTTTCCTCTTTTTTTTTTTTTATATTATTAACACTAATTATTACATACCTGATATAGTGGGTTGCCTCCCACTCAGCGCGTGTTTAACGTCACGAGCCTGACGGTTCTTATCTAGCTTACCTCCAACAGAGCAACTGTAATAAGTTGCCTGTCCACTGCACTTCCAATGTATAATTTCAATCTCTGACCGTTGACAGTAAAGCTTCGATCAGAATCCCAAGAACAAATTTCCACCGCTCCATAAGACTTCATATCCTTAACCACAAATGGTCCAGACCATCTGGACTTTAACTTTCCTGGAAACAGTTTCAACCTGGAGTTGAATAGCAGAACCTGATCGCCCACCTTGAAATCCCTGGGTGTGATCTTCCTGTCATGCCATAGCTTGGTCTTTTCCTTGTATAAACTGGCACTTTCATATGCAGAAAGACGAAATTCATCCAATTGCAGTAGCCTTTTCTCACCTGCTGCTTTTGAATCAAAGTTTAAAAACTTAACAGCCCACAATGCTCTATGCTCCAATCCCACAGACAAGTGACATGCTTTCCCAAACAACAACTGAAATGGAGACATTTCAATAGGAGTTTTGAATGCTGTCCGATAAGCCCACAAAGTGTCATCAAGTTTCTTGGACCATTGAGTCCTAGCATTTCCAACAGTCTTCTCCAATATGCATTTAAGTTCCCTGTTAGAAATCTCAACCTGACCACAAGTCTGTGGATGGTACAGAGTACTTATCTTGTGCCTGACTCCATTTTTGGCAAGGACAGCCTCTACCAACCTGTTGTCAAAATGAGTTCCCCCATCACTGATTATAGCTCTTGGGACTCCAAATCTCACAAAGATGTTCTTTTTCAGAAATGCAATCACAACCTGAGAATCATTAGTTTGTGTGGCTATGGCTTCAACCCATTTTGACACATAATCAACTGCCACCAGGATATACTTGTTTAAGTAGGAAGAGGGAAAAGGTCCCATGAAATCCATACCCCAAACATCAAATATCTCCACCTCCAGTATATTATTCAAAGGCATTTCATGTCTCCTGGAGATGTTACCAGTCCTCTGGCAATTGTCACATGCTTCCACATACTTCCTAGCATCCTTGTACAATGTTGGCCAGTAGAAACCACTCATCAAAACTTTGGCTGCTGTTCTTTCACCTGCAAAGTGTCCACCATAGGCTGAACCATGACAGTGCCATAAGACATTTGTTTGTTCCTCCTCTGGAATACATCTTCTGATTACTCCGTCTGAACATCTATAGAAGAGGTATGGTTCTTCCCAAATGTATCTCCTCATATCATGCATAAATTTCTTCCTCTGTTGCCAGGTGAAATCCTTAGGCATTGCTCCAGCAGCTTTGTAGTTGGTAAAATCAGCAAACCACAGAGGAGTATTAATTGTCATAACTTGATCCTGCACCAACTTTGTGCTTATGGCCAGTATTTGCTCATCAGGAAACTCCTCCTTAATCACCACTTCCGGACCCTCTTGTAGATTTGTCTCTGTGATCCTGGATAAGTGATCAGCCACCAAGTTTTCAACTCCCTTTTTATCTTTGATCTCCACTTCATACTCTTGCAGAAGTAACATCCATCGGAGTAACCTGGGCTTAGCATCCTGCTTTGTTAACAAATACTTTAAAGCTGCATGGTCAGTGTAAACAATAACCTTTGACCCTAGCAGATATGACCTGAATTTGTCAAATGCATACAAAATTGCCAATAACTCTTTTTCTGTAGTAGCATAATTCTTTTGTGCCTCGTTAAGAATTTTACTGGCATAGTAAATGACATGCAATAATTTGTCTTTCCTTTGGCCTAGCACTACCCCCACAGCATAATCACTGGCATCACACTTCAGTTCAAAAGGTAATGAAAAATCAGGTGCCATGATTATTGGTGCAGTGATCAATTTTTCTTTCAAAATATTAAATGCATGTAAGCAGTCATCAGTAAACAAAAACTCTTGATCTTTCCCTAACAACTTGCATAAAGGTTTTGCAATTTTGGAAAAGTCTTTTATAAAGCGTCTATAAAACCCTGCATGACCTAGAAAACTTCTCACACTTTTAACATTTATGGGAGGGGGTAGTTTCTCAATAACAGAGATTTTGACTTTATCCACTTCAATCCCTCTGTTGGACACTTTGTGTCCCAAAACAATACCCTTTGTCACCATGAAGTGACATTTCTCCCAGTTCAGCACAAGATTACAATCTTGGCATCTTTTTAAAACACTATCCAGGTTTTCTAGACATGCATCAAAAGTAGGACCAAATACAGAAAAATCATCCATAAAAATCTCAATGCATCTTTCTACCATGTCAGAGAATATGGAAAGCATGCACCTTTGAAAAGTTGTTGGTGCATTGCATAGGCCAAAAGGCATCCTCCGGTATGCAAAGATTCCATAGGGGCAAGTGAATGCAGTTTTCTCCTGATCTTCCGGAGCCACAACTATCTGATTATAGCCGGAGTATCCGTCTAAGAAACAGTAGAAGGCATGCCCTGCCAATCTCTCCAGCATTTGGTCTAGGAATAGAATAGGGAAATGGTCCTTCCTTGTTGCTTTGTTGAGTCTCCGGTAGTCAATGCACATCCTCCAGCCAGTGACTGTTCTTGTAGGGATCAATTCATTGTTCTCATTCCTTACAACAGTCATCCCTCCTTTCTTAGGCACTGTCTGAACTGGACTCACCCAAGCACTGTCTGAAATAGGATAAATCATCCCAGCATCCAGCAACTTCACCACCTCCTTCCTCACTACCTCATTCATAGTGGGATTGAGTCTTCTTTGTGGTTGCCTCACTGGGTTAACCTCATCTTCCATCAATATCTTATGAGTGCAGAAGGAAGGGTTGATACCCTTAAGATCTGAAAATGACCAGCCCATGGCTGTCTTGTTCTTCTTGAGCACCTCAACCAACTTCACTTCCTCCCTTTCATACAACAATGCATTGATAATGGCTGGGTATGTTTGATCATCTCCAAGGAACACATATTTAAGATTTGAAGGAAGTTCCTTCAGTTCCACCTTAGGTGCTCCCTTAGGAATGTCATCTACCTTCTTTTCCAACTCTTCAACCACCGGTTCCTCCTGATAATATTCCCCACTTATCTCTTCCTTAAATTTGTCTTCCTCAAATGACAAGTCTTCTTCTCCTATCACTTCTTCCACTACCTCCTGTATGATATCAATTCTAAAACAATCATCCACATCAACAGGATGTTTAATGGCTTCAAACACATCTATTGTAACTGTTTCTTCATTCACCCTTACCATCAGCTTCCCTTGTTCAACATCAATCAGGGATCTGGCAGTTGCTAAGAATGGCCTCCCTAGAAGTAGAGGGCTTTCAGTATCTTCTTCTTCCATATCAAGTATCACAAAGTCCACATGAAAAATGAATTTATCCACCTTGACCAGAACATCTTCTACCACTCCTTCTGGTCTCTTGATTGATCTATCTGCTAGATGCAGAATAACATTGGTATCCTTCAACTTGTTAATTCCCAAAGCTCTACATACAGACAATGGCATCAAATTTATGCTGGCCCCCAAATCACAAAGTGCCTTCCCTACTTCCACATCTCCAATGGAAACAGGAATGCTGAAACTTCCTGGGTCTTTTGACTTTGGAGGAAGCTTCTTCTGAATCAGGGCACTGCACTCCTCTGTTAATGCTACAGTCTCACCATCCTTCAATCTCCTCTTCTTAGACAGAAGATCCTTCATGAATTTTACATAGTGAGGCATGTTCTCCAAGGCTTCAGCAAATGGAATATTGATTTGCAATTTCTTGAAAATATCCAGGAACCTTGCATAATGCTGCTTCTGAATTTCCTGCTTCAACCGTTGAAGATAAGGAACTTTGGCATATGGAGATAGGTTAATTGGCTGGTCCTGCTTGTCAGCCATTTTCTTCTTCTCCCACTTGATCAACTTCTTAGGTGAAGAATTTTTTTCAACCACTACCTCATCTTCCTTCTTATCTTTCTCGACTTTTTCTCCTTCTTCATCTTCAACTACAACATCTTCAACAACAACTTCCTCCTCATCTTTCTTTTTTTCCACTTTCTTCTTAACCGGTTGAAGCACAAGCCCACTTCTTGTAATTATGGACTTGCAGTGCTCCTTTGGATTCACCATGGTATCACTAGGGAACTGTCCCTGTGGCCTTTCAGATATCTATCTAGACAACTGGCCAATTTGTGTTTCCAAATTCCGGATAGATGCTTCCTGGTTTCTGAATGATGTCGTTGCCTCTTGCATAAAAGCAAAAGTTTCTTCTCTGAAAGAATTTGACCCCTGAATATAATCTTGAGTAGTCTTTGATAACTGGGCAAAAGCTTTCTCCCATGCAGAGGTATCACCTTGTTGTGATGAGTGTGTTGGAGGAGGATGCAGTGGAGGATTCAACTGATGATTGGAACTGTAACTGAACCCTGGGTGTTGATTCTTATTCTTCCATGGTGGAACATATACATTTCGCCCCTGGTTGTTATGGTTCCTCTGATCATACCATACCCCATTCACTTCTGCTTGTTCAGCATATCCCCCTTAATCACAATCATTTGTAACATGGCTTTTCCCATAAATGGCACACACATAATTAGTGTCCGCAGAAGCAACCTTCTGAGAAGATAGTTGCTTAGTGAGAGCATCCAGTTGTTGTTGTTGTTGTTGTTTCTGCATTTGCATCATCTGATCAGTCTTGGCTAACAAAGCATCATAGCCATCCAGTTTTATAATTCCGTTATTCTGTCATTCACTGGAGCATTGTCAAACTCCTGAGATGCTAGGGACTCAAATATGTCAAGGGCTTCCTGAGGAGTCTTGGTTGTCAATGAACCACCAGCTGTGGCATTCACCAATGTCCTAGTGTTGGTTGTCAACTCTTGGAGGAATATTGCTGCTTGATTCCACACTTCAATACCATGTTGTGGACATTTCCTCAAGAGTGTCTTGAACCTCTCCCAAGCCTCATAGATAGACTCTGACTCTTTTTTGCTTGAATCCTGTAATCTCATCCTTCAATTTTGCCCTCTTGGATGCTGAAAAGAACCTGGCTAAGAACTTGGTCTGCATATCATCCCAAGTTGTGATACTCCCTTGTGGTAGTGACTGTAACCATCTCCTGGCATCATCCTTCAGTGAATAAGTAAACAGCCTCAACAGAGTGGCATCTCTGGTCACCCCATTGATTTTCACAGTATCACTCAACAGTAAAAAAAATTCAATGTGCAGGTATGGATCTTCTGCACTGGTTCCAGCAAACTGTTCCTTCTGAACCAATTGTACTAGTGCAGGCTTCAACTTGAAATTGTTGGGCTCCACTGTAGGTCGAACAACACTCCCTATCGGTGGAATGACAGTGGGAGTCATGTAATCTCTCGGTGTCCTCTGTGGTGGTGGCACATGATTCTCTGCCATAATATCTTCCTGAACTGGCACACTTGATTCACCCCTTTCTTGTAACTGTCTACGTCTTGCTGCCCTCCTGTTCTTCCTAATTGTCCTTTCTAATTCTGGGTCAAACAACAAAGAATTTGGATCAATAGTACCTCGCATACACTAGAATTAAAATTGAACAAAAATTCACACAAAAATATAAAGTGCTAAAAATTAAAAGATTCAATTTCAAATACTAATGGTGTCTGTCAAAGTTGAAGAACAAATCCCTGGCAACGGCGCCAAAACTTGTTGTGGATTTAGCAAGTGTACTAGTCACACAAGTAAAAAAATAATGAGTAAAGATCGTTCCCACGAGGATTTATGTTCAAACACCGACTGACCATATATACTTAAGTTGAATCAAACAAAAGATTATTGATTGCATTGATTTCTTGTCACCAGAAATTAAATTGAATTGAATTAAAACTTAATAAACAAATAAAATGTAAATTATAATTTAAACAAGTAGTCAGATATCAATTTCCCTTAAGCATGAACTTATGTATGAATCAATTTCTATAACGAGTTATCTTCCATGTGATGTTAATCAACCTTTTCTTATCACCAAGATGTAATCCCTTACTATCCTCATTGATACATTAATTAGAAACCCCAATCCCTTGGTGATTCCCTTCTTAATACATGCATTAAATACTAAGATCTTAAGATCACATCAGAATCCTAGCATCAATCCCTTGAATACTAGAACACTGATGATGAAGTTGTCAATTACAGAAACAATGTAAACATCCATGTTCTACACTATTCCCTTGATAGAAAGAATTAATAAAGACAACTTCATATCATCCCATAAAAGATAAACAAAGTATACAATTAACCATTCATAAATTCACACTTGAGTTCCATTGAATCAGACTACAAAGGACTTTACTCAGTCATAATTACAGAATAAACAAAAGAAGAGAAAAGATCAAACTTCATTGTCATGATGGATGAGTCTTCAATCTTCAATTACAATTACATAAAATGTACTAACTAATACAAAAACTAATCCTAAAGAATTTAGAAAGTCAGAGAAAGTGAAGAGTCAGATCAGAGGATCTGAGATAGGATGTTAGAGAATGTGAAGGCACTTGCCCTTTTATAGAGTCACAAAATACAACTAAATAACAACCAGAAACTGACATGGGCGCTAAAACATTCACCGATGGACGTTTTAGCGTCCATGTTTGACGGATGCCGAACTATTTTTAACTGTCTTCAACGCTAAAACGTTTGAATTGGAAGTGTTAGTGTTCAAGACCAGAAACTTTTCCAACAGCAGAGCGCTAAAACGTTTGATCAGGAAGTTTTAGCGCTCATCACCAGCACTTTTTGTCTTCAGTTTGCAGCAGCACGCTAAAGCGTTATGTTTGAACGTTTTAGCGCTTAACACTTAGCATTCTCTCTTTCTTCAGAATCTTCTTCCTTCTCTCTGTTGCTCCTTGAGCTTCATTTCCCTACAAGACAATGTAAATTTTCAACAAAGCTTTCAGAACTTGTACTTAAGGGTTTCCCAGGACATTAACCTCTTTTCCATCCATTTAATCACACAAAGTCATACTAATTCATGCTTAAAAACCTGATGAACTAGGGGTTTATCATAAGTGCAAATGCTTATGATATGTATGTGGTGTTCGCCTAGACAGGAAGCCATGGGGTTGTCTTGTGGGCGGGTACAGCATGGGCGTGTACTGTGTAACACCCCGCATATATCCGATTTGTTATCATATCATCGTATTAAGCCACGCTTAATTTAAAAATGTGGAATATCTTTTTATGTTCAATTATGACATCATTATCATTAGCCAAGTTGAATTACTTAATTCATTTCATAAAACATCGCCTGTATGTAAATTGCAAAAGACCACTAACTGAAATGCCTCATGACATAGATGTGAGTATCTAAGTCACGGATCTACAACACGTAGTCCGGACAATATCCTGATACATTATTAATTACAACTAGAAACAACTAAGCATAAAGTCAAGTCAAAGTGGCATGGAAAACCCTCATGCTCAAAACAAATAAGGCAACAAAGCCCCACAACAGTCTCAACAATAAAATCATGAAGCTAAAAGCATAAGAGGCAACAGTCAATATCCAGCATCCAACATAAGTAGCATAACATCATAATATCAGCTAAGCTTCGGCCTCCTACCGCTAGAGGTCTCAACCCCCGCATTACATGAACCTGAAATTTGTGCCCCAAACGTGGGGTGAGATCTCTAAAAAGAAATCTCAGTAAAACAAGAGGTCCTCAAGGATCTTCCACCTCAAACTCACTTACACGAGCAATATAAGTTCAAAAGCATTTAACAGTATAAGTTCCAAAACTATGCAGTGCACCAGATATTCATGCCATATGTGTTTTAACTATTCTACTGGCCAGAGAAATGCACGACGTATGTCTACAACCCCATAATAAGTACAGGGAACACCGTTTGCACCTCACCCACAGCCTCACCATCTTGTATGTCTCCATATACTCATGCTTACCGTATAGGTGGAACACCACATACATATCATAACGGCACTCACATATAACAGCTCAATAGCATTTATCAAAACAATACATGAAAACAACATCATGCATGTAAACCATCCCCCCATGGGACATAGTGGAACCAACAATGGCTAAACTGAGGACACGAAAGCTTACCTTGCAAGCTAACAATCCAAGCCAAGAGTCCAACCAATCTCAAAGCCCAAACACAGCAGAATCACAATCTGTAAACCAATAATCATATGAAAAACATACTCAACAAGTATGAGACACAAGGACAACGTCTTTACTTTACATTTTATGTCTTAAGGCTTCTCACAAACCACTAGCCCTTAATCACTTAGATTCTGACTTAACTAATTATTATAGAGGTTCAATATAACCCATCATGGGTCCACAAAACCATAAATATCAATCTATATGAACAGAACAGCTTCTGTTCTTCGAAAACCCAGTATATCCGGATATTTGTCGGGGGCATATCCGGATATCAATACCCGGATATCTCTCTGCCAATATACGGATATATAGATCCCCATATCCGGATATCAATATCCGGATATTTCGCGACAGAATGAAGTTCTGCATTTCACGAGATATCCTTCCCAAAGGTGGTTCATTTCATGCATACAGAAGCTCAAACATGTGATTTAAGGTGTGTTTAACATTACCCAACCTTAAGTTATGATCTTTAATCCATTACATGCATCAAGGTTCCATTTTTTACCATTAAACTCAAGAACAAAGGTGATGATCATACTACAAGCTCAAAACAGAGGTGGATGATGCTCTTGGAGCTCACTTGAAGCTCCCAAGGTTCTGACTTCTCAAGGAAAACGAAAATGCAACACAAGCTTGGATCTTTCTTCATAAAGTTTGCTTCTTAGAGCTCCAACAACCAAAGGAAGCACTTTCCCACCAATCAACTCAGAAATAGCCCCTTCCCAACACACACACAACCCTCACAACTCAGAAAAAGGCACCCTTTACACTCTCCAATGCTCACACTCAAGTGTTTACTTGATCAAGAGGAGAAACAATGATCAAAGGTGGTGTCTTTGGTGAGAAAATGAAGAAGGAAGGGAGTGCCAAGGTGGCTGGTCACAAGGCTTCAGAAATCCTACATAGAAGGCACAACATGGCCTAGGGTTTTGGGCCAAAAGTCATATTTATAGCCGGTTTAAACTTAATCGCAGTGTATTAGCGCTAATTGCTACGCTTAGAAATTTAATCCTAAACTTAGGATTATGAACCTACTCATTTTTTAAAAAATTTCATATTTTTATTTTATTTTTCGTAGCACCTTTGTGGAACGCACTTTTCCATAGCCAGTATCAGTTCTGGCATCAGTTCTCATTATTTTGACTTGAAACTTGTTGTACAAGTCCTATGTATTAGTATGAGTATTTGCATACTCCATGTCTCCAGAAAGTATCTGAATACTTTCACTGAGGTATTCGCATACCACATGGTATCTGAATACTTCCACTATAGTATCCGAATACTTCACAGTATTCGAATACTTCCACTAAAGTATCCGAACACTTTTCTTCCCAAAAAAGTATCCTCATACTCCTTCAAGAGTATTGGACTACCTGCTGATGAGTATTCGAATACTACACGAAAAGTATTCGAATACTTATCAGACAGAATGCAGAAACTCGAGTAGTTTTTTTGCATAAATCCATTTTTAATGGTCCAAACACGATTTGAAGTCTAATAACTCCATAAACATATGTTCATTTATACATTTTAAACATGGTTCATCAATCTTTAACTTGAATGATCAAAGTCTACTCATTTAGTGGCTTAATCAAGCTAAAATCAAGAATATTTAAGAGAGGTGATTGTAACACCCCGTATATACCCGGAATATTAACATTACATCGTATTAAGCGGTGCTTAATAAAAAATGCGGAATATTCTTTTTCTTTTCAATTATGACATCATTAACAATTACCAACTTGATTACTTAATCAATTTCATAAAATATCGCCTGTATGTAAATTGCAATAAGACATCTACTGAAATAACTCAATGTATAAATAAAGTGTGTATCTAAATCACGGCATTACATCACGTAATCCAGACAATATCCTGATACATTAATACAACTCCAAAGACTCAAGACATAAACGAGACATAACAACGCTATGTGTCACGGACAATCCCCATGCTCACCAAATAAACAGCGTAAACAACAAGTCTCAACATAAAACTCCATAAACATAAACTGAAGCTATAAGCATATAAGCAGCATGCAAATCCAGCATCCAACATGTCAGCATAAAAACAAGAATATAACTCAGCTCCGGCCTCCTGCCGCCTGAGCTCTCAACATTACCTGCCCCTGAAATAAGCATTCCCCAAATGTGGGGTGAGATCTCTAAACTAGAAATCTCAGTAAGACAAGGGGTCCCCAAGGATCTTCCACCCCAAGCTCACTTACATGTGCAATATAAGTTCAAAAAGCATTTATATCATTATCAGTTCCAAAACTATGTAGTGCAACAGATATCTATGGCATGTGTGTAATCACTATCTACTGGCCAGAGAAATGTAGGAATACGTCTATTCCCTACATGTAGTACAAGGAACACCGCTTGCACCTCACCCACAGCCTCACCCTCTTGTATGTTCTACATACTCAGGCTTACCGTATAGGTGGAACACCTCCATGCATATCAACAAGGCACTAACATACAATAGCTCAACAGCATTTTCAAAACATCAAAAGCATGTAACACAACATGCAAATAACCATATCCCCATGGGACATGGTGGAACCACAACATGGCTAAACCGAGGACATGAAAGCTTACCTCTAAGCTAGCTATCCAATGCCACAAGCTCAAAGTCCAATCACCGCAGATCACAATTTGATATGGACCAAATATAAATCAATAAACATGTACCACATGCATACAAATTAAAGACAACACATATTCATTACGTTTTCAAGTCTTAAAGCTTCTAACAAAGCCACAAGCCCTTAATCCCATGATTTTGGCTTAGTCCATTAAATACAGAAGTTCAACTTCATCAATCTAAGGTCCACAAACCCCCAATAGCCTACTGTATACACAACACAGCTACTGTTCTGCGAAATCCCAGAATATCCGGATATTCCTCGGGACCATATCCGGATATGCAATATCCGGATATCTCATTGTCCATATCCGGATATGCAATATCCGGATATACAGATTCACATATCCGGATATCCAGTATCCGGATATCCCAAAACCACATATCCGGATATCCACTATCTGGATATCTGTTCGACAAATATCCGGATATTTCACGACAGAATGCAGTTTCTGCATTTTCGTGAAGATATCCCTTATAGGTTCCCTTTTTACCGATTTTAAACACCTAATCATGCATTTCTAGGCGTGTTCAACATTACCCAACAACAAGTTATCATCTTTAAGTCATTAGATGCATCAAGGTACCATTTTTAAGCCTTAAAACTCAAGTTAAAGGTTGGTGATCGTACCACAGCTCAAAAATAGCAAAGGGAGATGCTCTTGGAGCTCAACACAGCCCCTCAAATCTGACTCAAGGTAGATGCACGAAAATGAACAAAAAGGTAGGTCTTTCACTCAACAAGAAGGCATCTTGGAGCATCAAAATGCCAACAAAAGGTCACACCCCTCAAGAACAGCAAACACAGCTCTTCAAACTCCCTCACACAGGTTCTCTAACTCAGAAACAGCACCCCAATGCAGTCCCAAGACCAACATTCACCCTCACCAAGTGTTTAAATGGATGAACAAGCCTCTAAGGTGAAAGCGTGCTCAAGAAATGGAAGGGAAGGCAATGGAACAATGTATAAAGTTCAAGTCAGCCACCAAGTCACGTAGACAAATCTGAGTGCCTAGGGTTTAGGGTCAAGGGTGCCTATTTATAGAGATTTAACACATAAACTCACAGTATTAACTTTAATCGCTACGCTTAGCATTTTAATCCCAAAATTTGGATTATGAAACTACATAATTTTCTAAGATTTATCATATTTTTCTTATATTTTTCTGAGCACCTTTCCGGTACGCGCTTTTCAAAGCCAGTACCAGTTTCTAGCACCAGTTCTCATTATTTGGACTTGAAACTCGTTTTACAAGTCCTACATATTATTCTAGTAATTATCATGCACTTACTTTAATTTTCCGGGATACTTTTTCGGTACACATTTATACCGACTAGCAGAACCAGTATCTGCACTTTTCTTCCGAAAAGCGACTTTTAGCATTCTAACCCACTTATTATGATTATTAAGCCTCATAAATAATTATTAGGGTCAATTATGGAATCATTTCTTAATTTTACATAATTAATTAATTAAATACCTTAATTAACGATGCGGGTTCTTACAGTGACCATGGTTTACCTCAATCCTCAAAACTCAGAAAATGGGACACACTTGGAGCCTCCAACACAGTTCCAAGATTCTGACTTCGCAAAGCCACGAATTTGACACACAAGCTTGGTCTTTTACACTTAAAGATTGCTTATTGAAGAACCGGTATCTGCACTATTCGTCTGAAAAGCGACTTTCAGCAGTCTTAATCACTTTCTATATTTATTTCAGCCTCATAATAATTATTAGGGTCAATTATAAAATTATTTCCTAATTTCTCATAATTAATTAATTAACTTCCTTAATTAACGGTGTGGGTTCTTACATTCACCCCACCTTTTAAAGGATTTTGTCCTCAAAATCAGAAACATACCTGTCTCGGAAGTCGGGATATTGCCGGAGAAGCTCGTCCTCTCGCTCCTATGTGCACTCCTCAGGAGTTCTTCCGGTCCACTGCACTTTGACCATCGGAATGATCTTGCTCCTCAACTGCTTCTCGCCACGATCGAGAATCTTGAGTGGTCCGACGGGAGTTTTTAGGTTCTCTTGAACCTCCACATCGTCCGGTTGCACCACGTGCGAAGGATCCGCTACATACTTGCGAAGCTGAGACACGTGAAACATGTCGTGGATGTTGGCCAAGTTCGGAGGCAAGGCAAGCCAGTAGGTAACAGGTCCTACACTACCAAGGATCTGGTAGGGCCCAATAAATCGCGGGCTCAGCTTCCTTACTCCGAGTGCCTGACTAACACTGGTGACAGGTGAAAGTCTCACAAACACGTGCTCACCCTCACTGAACTCCATTTTCTGCGCCTGCTTCCATTTTTTCCTGATCAACTTGATCTGCAGGGTGGTATCTTGGACAAAGTCCAAACCAAACAGCTCCTTGTCTCCAACCTCAGACCAGCGGGTAGGAGTCTGACACCTCCTACCATACAACTCCTCGTAGGGTGTAAGAACACTGTTAATTAAGGTATTTAATCAATTAATTATGCAAAAATAGGAAATGATTCCATAATTGACCCTAATAATTATTTATGAGGCTTAATAATCATAATAAGCGATTAAGAATGCTGAAAGTCCCTTTTCGGAAGAAAAGTGCAGATACCGGTTCTGCTAGTCGGTATAAATGCGTGCCGAAAAAGTATCCCGGAAAATTAAAGTAAGTGCATGATAATTACTAGAATAATATGTAGGACTTGTAATGAGTTTCAAGTCCAAATAATGAGAACTGGTGCTAGAAACCGGTACTGGCTTTGAAAAGCGCGTACCGAAAAGGTGCTCAGAAAAATATAAGAAAAATATGATAAATCTTAGAAAATTATGTAGTTTCATAATCCAAAGTTTGGAATTAAAATGCTAAGCGTAGCAATTAAAGTTAATACTGTGTGTTTAAGTGTGTTTGGGCTATAAATACTCCCATTATGGGCACAAAACCCTAGGATCAGAATTCTATACGTGACTTGTGGCTGAGTGCACCTTGGCACTGTTCCATTGTTGTGTTCTTCTTCCTTGAGAGTCTTGGAGCCATTTCTTCCTTGTTCTTTGTGGTTTCTTCTTCTTAAACATTTGTGTGAGGGAGAGTCACCTTTGGGAAGGGATTTGTGGTGTTGTTTCTGAGTTGTGAAGTCTGTGTGAGGGAGGTTTGGTTGCTGACTTGTTGCTTTTGGGTTGGGAGAAGCTTGGTTTTGGTTTTTGGAGGTCCAAGTGATGACCTTTGAGTTAAAGAACCAACCTTTGTGAAGCCATTTTCGTGCATCTTCCTTGAGTCAGACTTGAGGGGCTGTGTTGAGCTCCAAGAGCATCTTCATTCTGAGTTTTGAGCCTTGGTATGTTGTACCAACCTTTAACTTGAGTTTTAAGGTTTAAAAATGGTACCTTGATGCATCTAATGACTAAAAGATGATAACTTGTTGTTGGATAATGTTGAACACGCCTAGAAATGCATGATTAGGTGTTTAAAATCGGTAAAAAGGGAACCTTTAAGGGATATCTTCACAAAAATGCAGAAACTGCATTCTGTCGTGAAATATCCAGATATTTGTCGAACAGATATCCGGATATTGGATATCCGGATATGTGGTTTTGGGATATCCGGATATTGGATATCCCAGATATGGTCCCGAGGAATATCTGGATATTCTGGGATTTCGCAGAACAGTAGCTGTGCTGTGTGTACAGTAGGCTATTGGAGGTTTGTGGACCCTAGTTTGATGAAGTTGAACTTCTGTATGTATTGGTCTAAGCCAGAATCATGGGATTAAGGGCTTGTGGCTTTGTTAGAAGCTTTAAGACTTGAAAACATAATGAAAAGGCGTTGTCTTTAATTTGTATGCATGTGGTACATGTTATTGATTTATATTTGGTCCATATCTGATTGTGATCTGCTGTGATTGGACTTTGAGCTTGTGGCATTGGATAGCTAGCTTAGAGGTAAACTTTCGTGTCCTCGGTTTAGCCATGTTATGGTTCCACCATGTCCCATGGGGATATGGTATATGCATGTTGTGTTACATGCTTTTGAGGTTTTGGAAATGCTGTTGAGCTATTATATGTTAGTGCCTTGTTGATATGCATGAAGGTGTTCCACCTATACGGTAAGCCTGAGTATGTAGAACATACAAGAGGGTGCGGCTGTGGGTGAGGTGCAAGCGGTGTTCCTTGTACTACATGTAGGGAATAGACGTATTCCTACATTTCTCTGGCCAGTAGATAGTGATTACACACATGCCATAGATATCTGTTGCACTACATAGTTTTGGAACTGATAATGATATAAATGCTTTTTGAACTTATATTGCACATGTAAGTGAGCTTGGGGTTGAAGATCCTTGAGGACCCCTTGTCTTACTGAGATTTCTAGTTTAGAGATCTCACCCCACGTTTTGGGAATGCTTATTTCAGGGTCAGGTAATGTTGAGACCTCAGGCGGCAGGAGGCCGGAGCTGAGTTAGATTGCTGTTATATTATGCTGCCATGATTGGATGTTGGATTTGCATGCTGCTTTTATGCTTATAGCTTCAGTTTATGTTTTGGAGTATTATGTTGAGACTTGTTGTTTACTATGTTTATTTGGTGAGCATGGGGATTGTCCATGACACATAGTATTGTTGTCTTGTTTATGTCTTGAGTCTTTTGGAGTTGTAATAATGTATCAGGATATTGTCCGGATTACTTGATGTAATGTCGTGATTTAGATACACACTTTATCTATATATTGAGGTATTTCAGTAGATGTCTTATTGCAATTTACATACAGGCGATATTTTATGAAATTGATTAAGTAATCAAGTTGGTAATTGATAATGACATCATAATTGAAAAGAAAAAGAATATTCTGCAATTTTAATTAAGCACCGCTTAATACGATGTAATGTTAATATTCCGAGTATACACGGGGTGTTACATTTTTTGGTATCAGAGCAACGGTTCAAGGGAAAAGCCTGTATGTGTTGCAATGATTAGGATGTTTGGTCGTGTCTGTTTTGTGTGTTTGCTCCGTCGAGTATTATTATGATAATGCATATGTGACCACATTGCGTGGGCCTGATCAACTCATAATTTGTGTAACTTGTGCAGAATCATGGTAAGACCCGGGAGAAACCGCGAGACTTCGGAGGATCGGCCCGATCCTGTCCTGGCTGCATTGGCTGAGATGCAGGCGGCCCGACTAGCCGACCAGGAGGCCATAAGAATGGCAAACCAGGCCATGCTGGACGCCGTCAGAGAGGCGAACAAGAAGGCCACTGAGGACGTGTTGGAAGCCAACCGTCTGGCGAACATGACGATGTTTAGAGTCATGTTGGAGGAGATGAGGAATGGCCCTGATGTTGGTCATGCTCCACCGCCACCACCTCCACCGCCACCACCACCACCACCTCCACCCAGTCTGCAGGATGACTCTCAGAGTCAGATGGGAGATGGCAGTCATCTTACGGGGGCCATGCAGACCGTCCCTGTTTTTGTTGAGGATCGTGATGAGATCGATCGCCGACTGCATGCTTTCCGTAAGCAAAATCCACCTGCCTTTGATGGATCCTTTGATCCTGTTGCTGCGGAACGTTGGCTTCAGGCGTTGGACAAGATTTTTCGGGTGATGCAGTGCACAGATCCGCATAAGTTGATGTTCGCTACTTACATGCTGGAGGGCGATGCCCATGAGTGGTGGACAAACCTTTCTCATGTCTACGAGATGTAGGGTCATGTGATGACTTGGCCTATGTTCGAGGATTTCTTCTTGGGTCAGTACTTTCCATATGACGCTCAAGAGAGGCAGCAGGGAGAGTTTGACAGATTGGTTCAGGGCTCGTTGTCTGTGGATGAGTACCTGGCCAAATTCAATAAGTTGGTGAAGTTTGCACACTTTAGCATGGCGAGGCCTACTCCTACATTTCTGGCTGCTAAGTTCCACAGGGGACTTAGTGAGGATATTGCTGGTTACCTAGCTGGTTCTGCTTCTAGAGATTTTGGGACACTGGTTCAGCAGTGTCGTGATATTGAAGATTACTACAGCTTGAGTAAGGCCAAGAAAGCCAAGGTTGCTAAGGCGACGAAGGTCGCAGCTGGTAGTTCCACTTCTTGGCGAGACAGGATGTTTGGGAACAAGGGCAAGGGTAAACAGTTGGCAGCTTGGCAGGCGCCGAGTCAGTTCAATAGGACTTCTGCTCAAAGGGGTGCAGCGAGACCTCCTGCTCCCAGGTGTTCGGGATGCGGGAAGACTCATTTTGGGTCGTGCTCTACCGGCCAGTTGATTTGCTTTCAGTGTGGCAAGGAGGGCCACTTCTCCAGAGACTGTCCGTCGGCGACAGCGAGGGCTACTGCAGTGCAGGCAGTGCCACTTCAGATGGTTCCCCTTCCACTACTTCGGCACCTGTAGTGCCACCATCTTCTGGGAGAGTTTATACTCTGGAACATCAGCAGTCGGATCGAGCTCCGAACCTTGTCAGAAGTACTGTTACGATTGGTTCATCAGCAGTTGATGTGTTGTTTGACTCTGGGGCTACGCATTCTTTTGTTGCTACCCCGATTGCTGTGGGGCTTGAGTTGCCCAGTGATGTGCTTTCTCCACCGATGCGGGTGACTACCACAACCGGAGAAAGATGTGACGCTACCACTGTTCATCGCGATGTGGCATTTTAGTGGGATGGCCGTGAGTTCTCAATGGATCTGATAGGGTTGCCGATGGCCAACTTGGAGGTTATTCTGGGCATGGATTGGCTGTCCAGAAATTGTGTGATGATTGATTGTTGTGCCAAGCGTGTAGTGTTGTCTCCGTGTGATTCCACAGCCAGTTCCTCGCCGTACATTTCGTTGCTGCAAACTAGGAGAGCCTTGAGAGCAGGGGCATTTGGTTATGTCATGTTGGGAGGTTTGGTGAGTGGTACACAGGAGGACATCACCGGCATTCCTGTGGTGAGGGAGTTCCTCGAGGTGTTTCCTGAGGAGATTCCTGAGTTTCCGCCACAGAGGGAGATAGAGTTCTCCATAGATCTGTTTCCTGGTGTGGGGCCGATTTCTTTAGCTCCATACCGGATGTCGCCACCGGAGTTGGCAGAGCTGAAGAAGCATATTAAGGACCTTTCAGCGAAAGATTTCATTAGACCGAGTGTGTCTCCTTGGGGAGCACCGGTTATCTTTGTGAAGAAGAAGGACGGGACAATGCGATTGTGCACCGACTACAGGCAGCTGAACAAGGTGACAATCAAGAACAAGTATCCCTTTCCTCGGATTGATGATCTGTTGGATCAGCTCAGGGGTGCTTGTGTGTATTCCAAGATTGATCTCCGGTCTTGATACCATCAGATTCGGGTGAAGCCGAAGGATGTCCCGAAGACCGCATTTCGCTCGAGAAATGGTCATTTTGAGTACTTGGTGATTCCGTTCGGTCTCACCAATGCACCTGCTGTGTTCATGGATTACATGAACCGGATTTTCCAGCCGTACCTGGATCATTTTGTGATCGTCTTCATTGACGACATTTTGATTTACTCCAAGACGGAGGAGGAGCATGTGGGGCATTTGAGAACTGTTCTGCAAGTGCTAAAGGAGAAGAAGCTGTATGCGAAGCCTTCCAAATGTGAGTTCTGGCTCAAGTCTGTGAAGTTTCTTGCGCATGTTATCTCTGCTGAGGGAGTTGCAGTGGATCCGAACAAGATTGAGGCTGTGCTGGATTGGGAGAGACCCAAGACAGTTACGGAAGTGAGGAGCTTTCTGGGTTTGGCAGGTTACTATCGGAGGTTCATCAAAGGATTCTCCACCATGGTTTTGCCATTGACTCGCCTTACTCGGAAGGAGACTCCATTTGTGTGGACTCACGAGTGTGAGGTATGTTTTCAGGAGTTGAAGGAGAGACTGACTACTGCTCCTGTGTTGGTCCTTCCTGATCCTGCGCTTGAGATTCAGCTTTACACCGACGCCTCCGGGAAGGGCTAGGTTGTGTGTTGATGCAGTTGGACAAAGTGATTGCCTATGCTTCGAGGCAGTTAAAACCTCATGAGGAGAACTACCCCACTCATGACTTGGAGTTGGTTGCTATTGTGTTTGCTTTCAAGATTTGGAGGCTGTTAGTATTTGGGTGTCCTAGAGACAATCTTATTATTAAATAAGGACATAGATGTAGACCTTTTTTTAATATTGTCGAAAATAAATAAAAGCACTCTTTATCTTGTTTCATAATTCTGTCTCGATATTAATGTTAATATATTATGAATAACTTGATAAACCACGTGGAATAAAATAGGTATCTCTTGAGTATATGTGATGAGATCACAATCATGAGGATTCAAGAATACTGGATGTTTATTCCTAATTTTATGTTCCTAGTCTAGAGATACTGAGAATGGGGTCAGTGATCTCGGGTAAGACTAGCACGACTTATCTACTTGTATATGGATACAAGGTATAGACCTCATGTGCTACAGATATGGAGATGTCTTAGCTAAAGTCGTGGGTGGACCTATAAGGGTATAGCTCGTACTGAACAGACCCACAAAGAGACTCTATGAGGAACTCTCACAGAGAGTATCATTAGAGTAGTCTCTTTATATTTGGGTATGTCTTTTCTAAGACCAGAAGTTATTACCTAGACTGTGTTCTAAAAAGCATGCTTTGATTGTGCACCTCGTCTGCCTGAAACATGGAGACTCATAGGTATACTGTTGGGCTTGTCCTGAAAGAACACAGGGCTAGGGTGATAAGCTGAAGGAATTCGTCAAATCTCTGTGAGAGATTAGGTTATCTGTAAACCGGAGAAATCGGGATGACATTTACAGGGACTCGGGAATCTATGCATAGTAAAAGAGATCATGAGATGATCTGCCTTTAGAGTCTGTAAATTGAATATTCCCTATTTCGAATAAAGCTTACCCTAAACCGCAGGGGTTGATACGCTTCCTTACCCTAGGTTTTATGGAAAGGTAACCGAGACGAAAGGAAATATATACGACAACCAAATATGTGCAATAGGATGATCAAGTCACTAATCTAACTAGTTCTGGGGCAACAAAGCATTGCTAGTGCTCTGTGTTGTCATTAGATGGGTTGTGGGCTTATTGGGCCCAAGCCCATTTATGTCAGTGGCTATGTTGGACCTAATGGGTCACACACTAACACCTAATTGTCTAGATGCTCTAGCATTAATGGTATTGGGCCTAACAATTGTTATTAGCCCAAGAAGTTGTTTGGCACTCCACCTGAAGGGGTGGAGGGCGCATGGATCATTGTAATGGGCTTGGATAGTCCAAGTCATTACTAATTAATTTAATTAGTTAAATTAATTATCAAACATTTAAATTTTGAATTTTGGAATTTAAAATTTGAATTTTGAAATTTGAATTTTGAATTTGAATTTTGAAATTCGAATTTTGAATTTGAAATTTGAAATTTGAAATTTGAAATTTGAAATTTGAATTTTGAATTCGAATTTTGAATTTTGAAATTTGAAATTTGAATTTTGAATTTTGAAATTTGAAATTTGAAATTTGAATTTTGAAATTTGAATTTGAATTTAGAATTTGAATTTGAATTTAAAATTTAAGTGTTTGAAAGTTTGAATTCAAATGTTTGAAATTCGAATTTGAATTGGCTGTGAAAAGTTGTTTCATAACAAAATGATAAGATGAGATCTTGTTGGAACATATCAAGAGGAAATCTTTTGGACATTGTTGGACGTTTAGCAAGTGCACTAGTCGTACAAGTAATAAAATGATGAGTAAGATCGTTCCCACGAGGAATTGTGTTCAAACACCAATATACCATAGAAAACTAATTTGAATCAAATAAAAGTTTGTAAAAATCATGAATAAATTGTCACCAGAAAATTGATTGTAAGTAATTTGACACAAAGTAAATGTGGATTAGGAATTAATAAAACAACAAGTAGTCAGAAAACAACTTTCCTCCACAATAACCTATGTAAAAAAAACTGATCATATGATGAATTCCTTTCCATGTGATTTTAATCAACCTTTTACTTATCATCAGGATGTAATCCCTTACTACCCTGATGGATACATTAATCAGAAACCCCAATCCCTTGGTGATTTCTTTCTTAATACATGCATGAATTACTAAAGTTTTAAGATTACATCAGAATTCTAGCATCAATCCCTTGAGTACTAGAATTCTGATGTTGAGATTATCAAATACAGAAGTCATATAAACATCCCTGTTCTATATTACTTCCTTGATAAAAATAATTAAATCAGAAAATCTCAAATAAACACATGAAAAATACTTCATCATATTAATCAAATCAACATAGTATTATCATGGAGTTCTATTGCATTCAGACTACAAAGACTCTACTCAGACATGACTAAGGAAGAAATAAGAGAAGAAGAAACAAACTTCATTTCCATGTTGAAAGTCTTCAATCTCCAAACTATTACAAGGAAATCCTAATACAAAAACTAAGAGAATTTAGAGAGAAGTCAGACTAAGTTTAAGATAGAGAGAGTTCAGATCCCTCAGATCCATATAGTGTTACAATTAAAAACAGAAAACTGATGTGGGCGCTAAAACGTCCATAAGTGACCATTTTAGCGTCCATGCTTTACGTATGCTCAACTGCTTTTAACTGATTCCAACGCTAAAACGTTAAGGAATGACCGTTTTAGCGTCCAAACTTGGTGAATGCTCAACTAACTTTAACTGACTCCAATGCTAAAACGTTTGATTTGGACATTTTAGCGGTGAAGACCAGAATCTTTTTCCACTTTAGGGCGCTAAAACGCGTATTGCAGGCCGTTTTAGCGCCCAAGACCAGCAATTTTCCATCTCCTTAGTGTAGCAGCGCGCTAAAACGCTCTGTGTGGACGTTTTAGCGCTCATCACCAGCAAGTTTTGGCCTCTTCCTGTAGCAGGGCGCTAAAACGCTCAGTGTGAACGTTTTAGCGCTCAACACTTAGGCAATTTTTCTCCTCTTGAGCTCCAGAATCTTCTTCCTTCTCCAGTTGTCTTTCAAGCTTGCTTTTCCTACAAGAATCATACAAATTTCCAATAAAGCTCTTGAACTTGTAATTGAGGACATCTTAGGACATTAACCTAGTTTTCATCATTTAATCACACAATTTGATCCTAATTCCTGCTAAAAACCATGATGAACTAAGGGTTCATCAGACATAATTTAAGAAGATCTGGGGTGCTGATTTGGCTGTTGGTTAGTCATCAGAATCAGCTCCGGAAGATACGATCTGTTGGGAGAATATTTGAGTGATTTGATTCAAGTTTGAATGCAACTACTCAAATGTATCTGATCATTATTTAGGCTATATGGGGCGCACCATATAACTGATTATATGATAATTTATGATCAGATATTTGATTAGGTTTTGAACCTAATATATCATAAAGATATGATAGGATGTTGTTGGCAAGATTTGATGAGATTTGATTTGCAACAAATCCTATTCTCTCTCTTTGATGGAGCGCCCTTTTGGAAGGGATTTTTATTGATTAAAAATCTGATTTGTTTTATACAAATAGGCTCCTCTTGTGCGCCTCTTTATATATGTTCCTTCTAGGGTTTTTAGAAAAAAAACCAAGCCATTCTCTTCTCCTCTCCTGCGCCACTTTTGTGAAGTTTTCACATTGAAAGCTTCACTCTTTCAAACACTTTTACCTAGCCTTTCTCTTCACACAGTGTGCGCTTAGCAAGCCTCATTGTAGTGATCACTTGGCGGTTTCACAAGAAGGAGTTCTTGCACCTAGACGCAGTGGGTGGTGTGGATCAACGTTAGAGGGTCTGAACCCTTCAGACCTACCTTGATCATCACGAGTTTTCACGAACAAGGTAACATCATGCTTTCCTAAAGCATGACCTTGAATGCATGTGTGTTCCGCAATGAAAAAGTCTTGTTTGTCTCTCCAGCATGCATCGACCTTCAAGGCCATTTCCAACTTTCAAGTGGTATCAGAGCCCGGTTGCTTTACCATAGACGGGTGATGGTACCTTGTTTGTGATCATATTTTTCACTGTTGAAATTTCTTTAAAAGTTAAAGATTCAATTTTTACGTATGGATTTTAATTTACAATACTTTAAACGGTTAAAGTTTTCGTTTTTATGAACATGTTATTTCGAATGCTATGTTCATGAATCCATATGTATATATGGTTGTTTTTACTTTGTGAAAGTTTTAAAAAGGAAACACCTTTTTGAAAGGTGTAGTTCGACCATGAAAGGTGTTTTGAACACCTTGATTGTTTTCTTATTTTTCTTCATGAATTGTTTCAGAAACATGGCATGAAATTTTTTTGAAAATTTGAATCATATACTCTTGTATATGGTTCGGCCATATTGAGATTTATGGCTACATGCATGGTTTAATTTTATGTTCTTTGAGAAAGAATCAATAAAATTTGAATTAAATAAATTGTTGTTTAATTCGGCCAATTAAGAATTAAGGAAAATTTAGAATTTTAATTATGTTTTAATATTTAATGGTTAAATATCAAGACATACGTGAAAAATATATTATATGATAATATTTTTGTACTTGTGAGTTATCTAACATTTCAAGTGCAAAAGAGGAAGGGGATGGTCATGGTGCCCGGAATTTGAAATTTTTAAATTTTAAATTAATTTGTAATTTTGGGCTCTTTTACAAGAGATGTAATTTAAATTTCAAATTTTTGTAATTTAAATTTTGTCCCTCCAAGATGTTTTGGAGTTTCTTTAATTGTAATTAGAGAAATTAGGCTAGTGGCGTATAGACGACAAGAAGCCGAGGCTTGAGAAGCAAGATGGACAAAAGAGCGAGCACCATGACTATCTCAAAATAAAACTGTTTTATTTGCATGTATGTTATTATACGACTAGTATGCATGAGATAGAGTATCGTGATATGTATGCTTTATGGCTTATGACGTCTAGTATGCATGAGTTGGACTAAATCGCGTTTGTATGATTATTATGCAAGTCCAATTGCGACTAGTTTAAACCGTTAGATGTATGACATAGGTTACGACTAGCATGATAATATATTAATGCGTTTGATGAGACTTAATAAACCCTTAATAAAATGAACCCTTAAAAGGAATAAAATTATTAAGCGCATGATTACCTCCCACCACCAATATTACTCAAACCTCCTCTAAATAGTGGTGCTCTACAACCCAGTTGGGACCCACTGTTTCGTTGAGTAAGAGTAGTATTAGAAGTGTAAGACACTTGGGGTGCTGGTTAGTGCTTAACTGAGACATAAGCTGCACCCCCAGCCGGGCTTATGTGCTTAGGGTAATAGTGCTAGGTTGGTTGCATGAGATGCACCACTAAGTGACAAGGAGTTGTCAACCTAATGTTAAGAAAGGGTATGAGATACCATTGATAAAGATCAATCCATTATTTAAATTAATCTTGCGGTCTCAAACGGGGGTTAAAATAAATAATCGCATTCTTAATCCCACTAAGGTAAATTCTAAAAGTAGAATAACCCTAAGTCAAAAGGAAGGGTCATTGACTTAGATAAAATAGTGGGAGGGGCAAATTAATAAAAGTCTTTAATAATTTGTTTTTACTACATGTCCAAATATTAATTAATTTTTATCTTTACATTTTCAGTTAATTAGTATGACTAATACACTGTCACTGCGCTCCATACTTGATACGAACAAACTGACCGGTCCAAATTTTATGGACTGGTATCGGAACCTAAGAATTGTTCTAAGGGCTGAAAAGATTGCTTACGTCCTAGATGCTGAATTACCCGTAGCTCCTAGGGAAGGGGAAGATGGGTTCGCGGAATTTGATTTCGAGGCCCACAAACAGCACATGGATGACAATGTGTTGGCTGTCTGCATCATGTTGGCATCCATGTCGCCTGAACTGCAAAAGCAGCATGAGCATATGGATGCTCCCTCTATTGTCTTACATCTCAAGGAGTTGTATGACATTAAAGGCAGGCATGAGAGGTATGAGGCCTCAAGAGAATTGTTCTCTTGCAGGATGTCTGAGAGCATGTCTGTTGGCAGTCATGTTCTTAAGATGATCGGTCTGATTGAGAAGCTAGGAAATCTAGGCTTTATCATGGATGCCGAACTAAGTAATGACTTAGTGCTCACCTCACTTCCACCTTCCTTTAGTCAATTCATCATGAATTACCACATGCATGGGATGCAAGTGAGCTTGCCTGAGTTGTTAAGTATGTTAACAACTGCTGAAGTGTCTATCAAGAAGGATAAGACACAAGCTCTTCTGATTGGTGGGCCTAGCAAGGCCAAGGGTAAGGATAAGGGTAAGGGTAAGGGGCCTGCTAAAGGTGACTCCCTTAAGCCCAAAGGAAAATCCAAGAAGAAGAAGGGCAACAAGAAGGGTAAGAAAGCATCCAAGGACAAAGGCGATGCTGAGTGCTTCCATTGTGGCAAGAAAGGCCATTGGAAGAGGAATTGTCCAGACTACCTGAAGAGTGTGAAGGACAAGAAGCATGGTGATGCTTCTGCCTCAGGTACTTTCATGATTGAGATAAATTATTCTTGTGCTAATCCGACTTCATGGGTATTGGATACCGGTTGTGGTTCTCATATCTGCAATATGTTGCAGGTGCTTAGGAGCCCAAGGAGATTGGAGAGAAACGAGGTGGATCTTCGCGTTGGCAATGGAGCAAGGGTTGCTGCTCATTCTGTTGGAGATGCCGACCTTATTTTGCCTACGGGCCTTTTATTGCATTTGAATAATTGTCTTTATGTTCCGAACATTTCTAGAAACATTATTTCTATTTCTTGTTTAGAACAAGATGGTTTTACTTTTAGTATTAAGAATGGTACATTTTCTATCATTTTGAATGATATTGTTTATGATACTGCTTCATTAATAAATGGATTGTATGTTCTGGAAATGGGAACTGAAGTGCTCAATATAGCTGTGAAACGACCTAGGATAGATAATCAATCTTATCTTTGGCATTGTAGACTAGGGCACATAAACGAAACAAGATTGTCTAGGATGCATGCAGATGGATACCTAGATTCCATGGATTTGGAATCCTATGGACAATGTGAATCTTGTCTAGCTGGGAAAATGACTTGTCACAAGCCCAAGGGGCTTGAGAGTCATAGGGCTAGTGAGTTATTAGAACTCATTCACACTGATGTTTGTGGCCCAATGTCTATTGAGGCTAGAGGAGGATACTCCTATTTCATTACCTTTACGGATGACAAATCAAGATTTGGGTATGTGTACCTGATGAGATATAAATCCGAAGCTTTTGAAAAGTTCAAAGAGTTTAGGAGTGAAGTAGAGAAACAGCGTGGCAAGATAATTAAGACATTACGATCATATCGTGGTGGTGAATATTTGAGCCATGAATTTCAGGATTATCTGAGAAAGAATGGAATTCTCTCGCAGTTTACTGCTCCTTACACACCACACCAAAATGGTGTCTCCGAAAGGAGAAACAGGACCTTGTTAGACATGGTAAGGTCTATGATGAGTGAGACTCAACTTCCAAAATCGTTTTGGGGATATGCCTTAGACACAGCGGCATACCTTCTAAATAGGGTACCGTCTAAATCTGTTCAGACCACACCATATGAGATATGGAATGGTAAGAGACCCAACCTGAGTTATCTCAAGGTTTGGGGATTGCCTGCTTATGTCAAGACATTGGCATCAGACAAGCTTAGTGCTAAGAGTACTAAATGTCTTTTTGTGGGGTATCCTAAAGGTACTAAAGGATACTACTTTTACTCTATGGATGAACACAAAGTGTTTGTATCCAAGAATGTTGAGTTCCTTGAGAAGGATTTGATCTCTCAAGGAGCCAGTGGGAGTAAGATTGATCTTGAAGAAGTTCAAGAACCACATGAACAGATTGAGGAACCCAAGTCTGCTCAGCAGGCGACGTTCTCCGATGGAGAAGTAAACACACAACTCCGTAGGTCTACGAGGGTCATCCATCCACCTGAGAGGTATGGATTTGTGATTGAGAATCAGCAAACCGTCGAGGATGATGAACCAAGTAACTACGAAGAGGCAGTCAAGGATGTTGACTCTTCTAGATGGCTTGAAGCCATGGAATCTGAAATGGATTCGATGTATCAAAACAAGGTATGGACCTTGGTTCCTAAACCGAAAGGAATAGTTCCTATTGGTAACAAATGGGTCTTTAAAAGAAAGACTGATGCAGATGGCAACGTTCAGACCTACAAAGCTAGGTTGGTTGCGAAAGGGTATCGTCAAAGACAAGGAGTTGACTATGATGAGACTTTCTCACCTGTTGCCATGATCAAATCTATTAAGATCATGCTTGCAATAGCGGCATATCACGACTATGAAATTTGGCAAATGGATGTCAAGACCGCCTTCTTGAATGGGTTCTTGAAGGAGGAAGTGTACATGACACAACCTGAAGGCTTTGTAATCAAAGATCAGGAGCATATGGTATGCAAACTTCAAAGGTCGATATATGGGCTAAAGCAAGCATCAAGGAGTTGGAATATTCGTTTTGATGAGGTCGTTAGGAGTAACGGTTTCATCAAGAACGAGGATGAACCTTGTGTTTACAGGAAGGTTAGTGGGAGCAATGTTGTCTTCCTAGTGCTTTATGTAGATGACATATTGCTTATAGGAAATGACATCCCCACATTACAAACAACGAAAGAGTGGCTTTCAGAAAGCTTCACCATGAAGGATTTGGGAGAGGCGACCTTTATACTTGGTATAAAGATCTATAGAGATAGATCAAACAGGCTGCTGGGTTTATCTCAATCCACGTACATTGACAAGATGCTAAAGAGGTTTAGCATGGAAGGGTCGAAAAGGGGTTTTCTACCTGTCAGTCATGGGATACATCTTTCAAAGGCTATGTGTCCTAAGTCACAGCCTGAGAAGGATCGCATGAATGGAATACCATACGCTTCGGCTATTGGGTCCATCATGTATGCCATGATATGTACGAGACCAGATGTCTCATATGCTTTAAGCATTACGAGCAGATACCAGTCTGACCCTGGAGAAGGTCACTGGACGGCAGTCAAGACCATCCTTAAGTACTTAAGAAGAACTAAGGATGTGTTTCTGGTCTATGGTGGGGTTGATGAGCTAACAGTGAAAGGGTTCACTGATGCCAGCTTTCAAAGTGACAAAGATGACTGCAAGTCATAGTCAGGGTTCGTATTCACCTTAAATGGTGGGGCAGTATCTTGGAAGAGTTCCAAGCAAGAGACAACAGCAGATTCAACGACAGAAGCTGAATATATAGCTGCTTCAGAAGCGGCTAAGGAGGCCGTGTGGATCAAGAAGTTCATATTTGAACTTAGGGTGGTTCCAAGCGTGGATAAGCCCATACAGTTGCTGTGCGACAACACTGGAGCCATTGCACCGTCAAAGGAACCTAGGTCTCATCAAAGATCTAAGCACGTGCTCCGCAGATATCACCTGATTAGAGAAATCATTGATAGAATGGATGTAAAGATGGATTATGTTCCCACAGATGATAACCTGGCCGATTCTCTGACAAAGGCTGTTTCTCAGAGAAAACATGATAGTCATTATGAGGCTTTGGGTATACGACTTAGGTCTGATTGGCTCTAGGCCAAGTGAGAGCTTGTTAGTATTTGGGTGTCCTAGAGACAATCTTATGATTAAATAAGGACATAGATGTAGACCTTTTTTTAATATCGTCGAAAATAAATAAAAGCACTATTTATCTTGTTTCATAATTCTGTCTCGATATTAATGTTAATATATAATGAATAACTTGATAAACCCCGTGGAATAAAATAGGTATCTCTTGAGTATATGTGATGAGATCAAAATCATGAGGATTCAAGAATACCGGATGTTTATTCCTAATTTTATGTTCCAAGTCTAGAGATACTGAGAATGGGGTCAGTGATCTCGGGTAAGACTAGCACGACTTATCTACTTGTATATGGATACAAGGTATAGACCTCATGTGCTATAGATATGGAGATGTCTTAGCTAAAGTCGTGGGTGGACCTATAAGGGTATAGCTCGCACTGAACAGACCCACAAAGACACTCTATGAGGAACTCTCACAGAGAGTATCATTATAGTAGTCTCTTTATATTTGGGTATGTCTTTCCTAAGACCAGAAGTTATTATCTAGACTGTGTTCTAAAAGGCATGCTTTGATTGTGCACCTCGTCTGCCTGAAACATGGAGACTCATAGGTATACTGTTGGGCTTGTCCTGAAAGAACACACGGCTAGGGTGATAAGCTGAAGGAATTCGTCAAATCTCTGTGAGAGATTAGGTTATCTGTAAACCGGAGAAATTGGGATGACATTTACAAGGACTCGGGAATCTATGCATAGTAAAAGAGATCATGAGATGATCTGCCTTTAGAGTCTGTAAATTGAAGATTCCTTATTTCAAATAAAGCTTACCCTAAACCGCAGGGGTTGATACGCTTCCTTACCTTAGGTTTTATGGGAAGGTAACCGAGATGAAAGGAAATATATACGGCAACCAAATATGTGCAATAGGATGATCAAGTCACTAATCTAACTAGTTCTGGGGCAACAAAGCATTGCTAGTGCTCTGTGTTGTCATTAGATGGGTTGTGGGCTTATTGGGCCCAAGCCCATTTATGTCAGTGGCTATGTTGGACCTAATGGGTCACACACTAACACCTAATTGTCTAGATGCTCTAGCATTAATGCTATTGGGCCTAACAATTGTTATTAGCCCAAGAAGTTGTTTGGAACTTCACCTAAAGGGGTGGAGGGCGCATGGATCATTGTAATGGGCTTGGATAGTCCAAGTCATTACTAATTAATTTAATTAGTTAAATTAATTATCAAACATTTAAATTTTGAATTTTGGAATTTAAAATTGGAATTTTGAATTTTGAATTTTGAATTTGAATTTTGAAATTCGAATTTTGAATTTGAAATTTGAAATTTGAAATTTGAAATTTGAATTTTGAAATTTGAATTTTGAATTTTGAATTTTGAATTTTGAATTTTGAATTTTGAATTTTGAATTTTGAAATTTGAAATTTGAAATTTGAATTTGAATTTACAATTTGAATTTGAATTTAAAATTTAAGTGTTTGAAAGTTTGAATTCAAATGTTTGAAATTCGAATTTGAATTGGCTATGAAAAGTTGTTTCATAACAAAAGGATAAGATGAGATCTTGTTGGAACATATCAAGAGGAAATCTTTTGGACATAATCTAAGAAGATGTGGGGTGCTGATTTGGCTGTTGGTTAGTCATCAGAATCAGCTCCAGAAGATACGATCTGTTTGGAGAATATTTGAGTGATTTGATTCAAGTTTGAATGCAACTACTCAAATGTATCTGGTCATTATTTAGGCTATATGGGGCGCACCATATAACTGATTATATGATGATTTATGATCAGATATTTGATTAGGTTTTGAACCTAATATATCATAAATATATGATAGGATGTTGTTGGCAAGATTTGATGAGATTTGATTTGTAACAAATCCTATTCTCTCTCTCTCTTTGATGGAGCTCCCTTTTGGAAGGGATTTTTAATGATTAAAAATCTGATTTGTTTTAAACAAATAGGCTCCTCTTGTGCGCCTCTTTATATATGTTCCTTCTAGGGTTTTTAGAAAAAAAAACAAGCCATTCTCTTCTCTCCTGCGCCACTTTTGTGAAGTTTTTACATTGAAAGCTTCACTCTTTCAAACACTTTTATCTAGCCTTTCTCTTCACAAAAGTGTCTGGATTATGTGAAGAACCAAGACGGTGTGTCTTGGAATGATGATGGATTGCTTTTGTTTCAGCAAAGGATTGTAGTTCCTCGAGGCCCGTTGACAGAAGAGGTTATGGCAGAAGGCCATAAGGGTCAGTTTTCTATCCACCCTGGTGCTACTAAGATGTATCAAGACTTGAAGAAGAACTTCTGGTGGTCGGGCATGAAGAAAGATGTTGCTATCTTTGTGTCCAAGTGTTTGGTTTTCCAGAAGGTGAAGATTGAGCATCAGAGACCGTCTGGTGAACTTCAACCTCTTGAAGTACCACAGTGGAAGTGGGAAGGTATTTCCATGGACTTCGTGGTGGGATTGCCGAAGACTCAGGCGGGTTGTGACTCTATTTGGGTCATTGTGGACATACTAAAGAAGTCTGCCCATTTTCTTCCAGTGAAGGTGAGCTTCACTACAGAGCAGTTGGCCAAGCTTTATGTCCGCGATATTGTGAGGCTTCACGGGGTGCCCGAGAGTATCATTAGTGATAGGGACCCGAAGTTCACATCTCGGTTCTGGGAGGCGCTGCAGGAGGCTTTTGGTACGCAGTTGAGATTGAGTACCGCCTATCACCCTCAGACTGATGGACAGATTGAGAGGACCATCCAGACCTTGGAGGACATGTTGCGAGCTTGCACGTTGGAGCAGGGCTCGGCATGGGATAGGTACCTTCCGTTGGTTGAGTTTTCTTACAACAACAGCTTTCATGCTAGCCTGGGCATGGCACCCTACGAAGCACTGTATGGTAGGAGGTGTCGGACTCTTACTTGTTGGTCTGAGGTTGGGGACAAGGAGCTTTTTGGCTTGGATTTTGTCCAAGATACCACCTTGCAGATCCAAATGATCCGCGAAGAGTTGAATCAGGCGCAGAATCGCCAGAAGAGCTATTATGATATCAAGCATCGTCCGCTGGAGTTCAGTGAGGGTAAGCACGTGTTTGTGAGACTTTCACCTGTCACCGGTGTAGGTCGGGCAATCGGAGTGAGGAAGCTGAGCCCGCGATATATTGGGCCATACCAGATCCTTGGTAGAGTAGGACCTGTTGCCTATCGGCTTGCCTTGCCTCCGAACCTGGCTAACATCCACGACGTGTTTCACGTGTCTCAGCTTCGGAAGTACATAGAAGATCTGTCGCACGTGGTGCAACCGGATGATGTGGAGGTTCAGGAGAACCTAAAGACTCCCGTCGGACCACTCAGAATTCTCGATCGTGGCGAGAAACAGCTGAGGAACAAGATCATTCCGATGGTCAAGGTGCAGTGGACCGGAAGGACTCCTGAGGAGTGTACTTGGGAGCGTGAGGACGAGCTTCTCCGGCACTACCCCGAGTTTCGACCAGGTATATTTCTGATTTTGAGGACAAAATCCTAAAAAGGTGGGGTGAATGTAAGAACCTGCACCGTTAATTAAGGTATTTAATCAATTAATTATGCAAAAATAGGAAATGATTCTATAATTGACCCTAATAATTATTTATGAGGCTTAATAATCATAATAAGTGATTAAGAATGTTGAAAGTCTCTTTTCTGAAGAAAAGTGCAGATACCGATTCTGCTAGTCGGTATAAATGCGTGCCGAAAAAGTATCCCGGAAAATTAAAGTAAGTGCATGATAATTACTAGAATAATATGTAAGACTTGTAAAACGAGTTTCAAGTCCAAATAATGAGAACTTGTGCTAGAAATCGGTATTGGCTTTGAAAAGCGCGTACCGGAAAGGTGCTCATAAAAATATAAGAAAAATATGATAAATCTTAGAAAATTATGTAGTTTCATAATCCAAAGTTTGGGATTAAAATGCTAATCGTAGCAATTAAAGTTAATATTGTGTGTTTAAGTGTGTTTGGGCTATAAATACTCCCATTATGGGCACAAAACCCTAAGATCAGAATTCTATACGTGACTTGGTGGCTGAGTGCACCTTGGCACTATTCCATTGCTGTGTTCTTCTTCCTTGAGAGTCTTGGAGCCATTTCTTCCTTGTTCTTTGTGGTTTCTTCTTCTTAAACACTTGTGTGAGGGAGAGTCACCTTTGGGAAGGGGTTTGTGGTGTTGTTTCTGAGTTGTGAAGTCTGTGTGAGGGAAGTTTGGTTGCTGACTTGTTGGTTTTGGGTTGGGAGAAGCATGGTTTTGGTTTTTGGAGGTCCAAGTGGTGACCTTTGAGTTAAACAACCAACCTTTGTGAAGCCATTTTCGTGCATCTTCCTTGAGTCACACTTGAGGGGTTGTGTTGAGCTCCAAGAGCATCTTCATTCTGAGTTTTGAGCCTTGGTATGTTGTACCTACCTTTAACGTGAGTTTTAAGGTTTAAAAATGGTACCTTGATGCATCTAATGACTAAAAGATGATAACTTATTGTTGGGTAATGTTGAACACGCCTAGCAATGCATGATTAGGTGTTTAAAATCGATAAAAAGGGAACCTTTAAGGGATATCTTCACGAAAATGCAGAAACTGCATTCTGTCGTGAAATATCCAGATATTTGTCGAACAGATATCCGGATATTGGATATCCGGATATATGGTTTTGGGATATCCGGATATTGGATATCCGGATATGTGAATTTGTATATCCGGATATTGCATATCCGGATATGGACAGTGAGATATTCGGATATTGCATATCCGGATATGGTCCCGAGGAATATCCGGATATTCTGGGATTTCGCAGAACAGTAGTTGTGCTGTGTATACAGTAGGCTATTGGGGGTTTGTGAACCCTAGTTTGATGAAATTGAACTTCTGTATGTATTGGTTTAAGCCAGAATCATGAGATTAAGGGCTTGTGGCTTTGTTAGAAGCTTTAAGACTTGAAAACATAATGAAAAGGCGTTGTCTTTAATTTGTATGCATGTGGTACATGTTATTGATTTATATTTGGTCCATATCATATTGTGATTGGACTTTGAGCTTGTGGCATTGGATAGATAGCTTAGAGGTAAGCTTTCGTGTCCTCGGTTTAGCCATGTTGTGGTTCCACCATGTCCCATGGGGATATGGTATATGCATGCTGTGTTACATGCTTTTGATGTTTTGGAAATGATGTTGAGCTATTATATGTTAGTGCCTTGTTGATATGCATGGAGATGTTCCACCTATACGGTAAGCCTGAGTATGTAGAACATACAAGAGGGTGAGGCTGTGGGTGAGGTGCAAGCGGTGTTCCTTGTACTACATGTAGGGAATAGACGTATTCCTACATTTCTCTGGCCAGTAGATAGTGATTACACACATGCCATAGATATCTGTTGCACTACATAGTTTTGGAACTGATAATGATATAAATGCTTTTTGAACTTATATTGCACATGTAAGTGAGCTTGGGGTGGAAGATCCTTGAGGACCCCTTGTCTTACTGAGATTTCTAGTTTAGAGATCTCACCCCACGTTTGGGGAATGCTTATTTCAGGGTCAGGTAATGTTGAGACCTCAGGCGGCAGGAGGCCGGAGCTGAGTTAGATTGTTGTTATATTATGCTGCCATGATTGGATGCTGGATTTGCATGCTGCTTTTATGCTTATAGCTTCAGTTTATTTTTTGGAGTATTATGTTGAGACTTGTTGTTTACTATGTTTATTTGGTGAGCATGGGGATTGTCCATGACACATAGTATTGTTGTCTTGTTTATGTCTTGAGTCTTTTGGAGTTGTAATAATGTATCAGGATATTGTCGGGATTACTTGATGTAATGCCGTAGATACACACTTTATCTATATATTGAGGTATTTCAGTAGATGTCTTATTGCAATTTACATACAGGCGATATTTTATGAAATTGATTAAGTAATCAAGTTGGTAATTGATAATGACGTCAAAATTGAAAAGAAAAAGAATATTCCGCATTTTTAATTATGCACCGCTTAATACGATGTAATGTTAATATTCCGAGTATACACGGGGTGTTACATAGGGTGCCATGCCCAGACTAGCATGGAAACTGTTGTTGTACAAAAATTCAACCAATGGAAGGTACCTATCCCATGCTGAACCTTGCTCCAAAGTGCAAGCCCTCAACATGTCCTCCAATGTCTGGATGGTCCGCTCAGTCTGTCCGTCAGTCCGAGGGTGATAGGTTGTACTCAGTCTCAACTGTGTACCAAAAGCCTCCTGCAGCGTCTCCTAGAACCGAGATGTGAACTTCGGGTCCCTATCACTAATGATACTCTAGGGTACCCCGTGAAGTCTCACAATCTCGCGAACATATAGTCTGGCCAACTGCTCAGTAGTGAAGCTCACCTTCACCGGAAGAAAGTGGGCAGACTTGGTCAATCTGTCCACAATGACCCAGATAGAGTCGCAACCAGCCTGAGTCTTTGACAATCCCACCACGAAGTCCATGGAGATGCTATCCCATTTCCATTACGGAATCTCAAGAGGTTGAAGTTTACCAGACGACTTCTGGTGTTCTATCTTCACCTTCTGGCAAATCAAACACTTGGACACAAAAACAGTAATGTCCTTCTTAATGCCCGGCCACCAATAGTTCCTCTTCAAGTCCTGATACATCTTTGTAGCACCAGGGTGGACAGTAAACTGGCCCTTATGTGCCTCTGTCAACACCTCAACCGTCAAAGGACCTCGAGGAACCACAATCCACTTCTTAAAGGTCAACAGTCCATCCTCATTCTAAGACACACCGTCCTGGTTCTTCACATAATCTAGGCACTATCTGCACTTGCGCCTCTTTGATCTTTTCCATGAGCTCATTCTCAACTTGCATGGTTTCCATTTCGAGAAGTGCACCCCCAAATAAGGAAGTCACCGTCAGATCTCGAAACTGCTCAATGATGTCATAATCACCCATGGTCAAACTGGATAGACTCATGGATTTCTGACTCAAAGCATCAGCTACCACATTGGCCTTGCCAGGATAGTACTTCAACTCGAAGTTGTAGTGTAAGAACCTGCACCGTTATTTAAGGAAATTAATTGTGTGAAATTAGGAAATAATTCCATAATTGACGCTAATAATTGTTATGAGACTTAAATAATTATGGTAATTGATTAATAATGCTGAAAGTCGTTTTTCGGACAAAAAGTGCAGATACTGGTTCTGTTACTCGGTATAAATGCGTACCGACAAAGTATCCTGGAAAACTATAAAAAGTATGTATATGTCACTAGAATAATATATAGGACTTCTAAAACAAGTTTCAAGTTAAAATGATGAGAACTGGTGCCAGAACTGATACTGGCTATGGAAAAGCGCGTACCGGAAAGGTGCTGCGAAAAATAAAATAAAAATACGATAAGTCTTAGAAAAATAAGTAGGATCATATTCCAAAGTTTGGGATTAAAATGTTAAGCGTAGCAATTAGCGCTAATACAGTGCGATTAATCTTAATTCGGGTATAAATAGCCATGTCACAGATTTTTAGGTCAGATTTATCATTCTCTACGTGCCTCCTTTCTAAGTGTGTACTCTCCATGGCTGGCCACCTCCATTTCCTTCATGAAATAGCCCAAGTTGTCACCTTTTTGCTTGGTTCTTCCCTCTTTATCATGGTAAACACATAGTGGAGTGTTTTGTGAGTGAGGAAAGTGCATCATTTCTGAGTTTTGTCACTGTATGAATAATAATGATTATTTATACTATAAACAGACCGTGAGGGTACTGTTTGGTGATTTTGGGCTGGTGTGGACTCTTGATTACACGGTTCGCTTGAGAGGTAAGCACTCGTGTCCTCGGATTAATCTTTTGCTTGTTCCACCGACCTCCCACGTTTGGGGCACATGTTCAGGTTCAGGTACCTCGGGGGTTGATACCTCTAGTGTAACACCCCGTGTATACCCGGTTTGTTAACATATCATCGTATTAAGCTGCGCTTAATTAAAAATGCGGAATATCTTTTTCTTTTCAATTATGACGTCATTATACTTAACCAAGTTGATTACTTAATCAATTTCATAAAATATCGCCTGTATGTAAATTGCAAATAAACATCTAACTGAAAAACCTCATAACATAGATAAAGTGAGTATCTAAAATCACGGATCTACCCACGTAGTCCGGACAATATCCTGATACATATTACAACTCCAAATGAAACAAGACATAATCAAGTCTATGTGGCATGGACGATCCCCATGCTCACCAAAACAACAGCATAACAACAGCGTCTCAACAAGATAAATCCATAATCATAAATGAAGCTAAAAGCATACTAGCTACAAGCATAACCACCATAAGCAGCATAAACATGTAACATCTATCAGCTAAGCTCTGGCCTCCTGCCACTAGAGGTCTCAACCCCCGCATTACCTGAACCTGAAATAAGCATTCCCCAAACGTGGGGTGAGATCTCTAACCAGAAATCTGAGTAAGACAAGGGATCCTCAGGGATCTTCCACCCCAAGCTCACTTACATGTGCAATAGAAGTTCAAAAGCAGTACTTTCCAATATAAGTTTCAAAACTATGCAGTGCAACAGATATTCATGCCTTGTGTGTTTAAACTATTCTACTGGCCAGAAAAATACAGGAATACGTCTATTACCCACACGTAGTACAAGGAACACTGCTTGCACCTCACCCACAGCCTCACCCTCTTGTATATACCACATACTCAGGCTTACCGTATAGGTGGAACACCACATGCATATCATAAAGGCACTAGTATATAACAGCTCAATAGCATTTCCAAAACATCAAAAGCATGTAACACAACATGCATATAACCATACCCTCATGGGACATGGTGGAACCACAACATTGCTAAACCGATGACACGAAAGCTTACCTTGCAAGTTAACTATCCAAGCCAAGAGTCCACACTAGCTCAAAGCCCGCAAACAGTACAATCACAATCTGTTTATACAATAAGTAATCATCAATAACCATCTATCAAGGTTACATTAAGTGATTAAGGCTTTCCATCTCATTTTAAGTCATTTCATGCTGTTTTTGCAAGAGGTATTCGAATACTCCACGAGTAGTATTCGAATACTCCAGTTCTCCAGAAAGTATTCGATTACTTTCATTTAAGTATTCGAATACTACCAAGTATCCGAATACTTTCCCCCCCAGTATCTGAATACCACAGTATCCGAATAGCAAACCTTATTGTATTCGAATACTTTCCAATATTCGAATACTTCTTCAAAGGTATCCGAATACTTTTCTTCCAAGAAAAGTATTCCAATACTCCTACAAGGAGTATTCGACTACCAGATTAAAAACTACGATTGCAACTCTTTACCAAATACTCTAAGATTTTAATATATTAAGCTAGACATCTCAAGCTTTCCAACGACATATTTTATGTCTCAATCGGAGTTGTATAACTCCGGTTAAGATTTTTGCAAAGTTCCTACAACAACTGAATTTCCAGCAATAGGGTTGCGACTTCAAACATAAACTGAGAGCAATCCACTTATCCAATGGATCTTAAAATTTACAGAGTTGTATCCCTATGTGTCAGCTTCACATAGGTTCAAACCTCACTCAATTTAGAGCTCTGAAGCTCAAGATATCGTAATTTTACTAAACTAGGTCGCTGCTGTCTCGCGAAGTATTCGATTACTGCATTTTTCCAGAAAGTATTCGAATACTTCCCGAAAAGTATTCGAATACTTCTTCGACATAATGCAGAAAACGGAGTTTTTAAGGTATAATTGACCTCTAATTATCCTAACGCGATTGGGAGTCCAAAAACTCCCTCAACAGATGTTCATTAACATGTTTTAGACTCAGAAACTCAGTCCTTTACTCAAATGATCCAAGTTTCACTTATTAATTGTTTAAACAAGCTTAAATCATCAAAATGACAAAGAGATGATCATGTATACCCCAAGGCTTCAAAACTCTGAAAATAGGACAGTAAGGAGGTCATCTACACAGCACCAAAGTTCAGCCACAACAAGACTACGAATTTGTTCATCAAGCTTGACACTTTAAGCCAAAAGGTGGCTTCTTGAAGCTCAAGAAGCCAAGAACAAGGCCACACCAACCCAACTCAGAAGATACAGCCCACAAAGTCTTTAAACCAAAGACAAACAACTCAGAAATAAGCTCACCAACACACTCCCAAGGCAAGCTCTCACTCACACAAGTGTTTGGGAGAAGATTCAACGAAGAACAAGGAAGAAAATGCCACTTGGCTCACAAGGTGCAAGGAGACCAGCAATGGAACAGTGCCAAAGGGTTGAGCAGCCTCCAAAGGTCACGTAGGAATAGAATTAACCTAGGGTTTTGAGCCCAAAAGTCAAATATATAGCTCACTTAAAATTAAACACACAGTATTAACAATAATAGCTACGCTTAGCATTTTAATCTCAAACTTTAGATTATAAACCTACTCATTTTTCCAAGATTTATCATATTTTTATTTTATTTTTCGGAGCACCTTTCCGATACGTGCTTTTCCATAGCCAGTATCAGTTCTGGAATCAGTTCTCATTATTTTGACCTGAAACTTGTATTACTAGTCGTACATATTATTTTAGGAATATTCTCACACTTATTATAATTTTCTGGGATACTTCATCGGTACGCATTTATACCGAGTAGCAGAACCGGTATCTGCACTTTTCGTCCGAAAAGCGACTTTCAGCATTCATAATCACTTTCTATATTTATTTAAGCCTTCTCATAATTATTAAGGTCAATTATGGAATTATTTCCTAATTTCTCATAATTACTTAATTAACTTCCTTAATTAACGGTGCGGGTTCTTACATTCACCCCACCTTTTTAGGATTTTGCCCTCAAAATCAGAAACATACATGTCTCGGAACTCTGGGCACTACCAGAGAAGCTCGTCCTCTCTCTCCCAAGTACACTCCTCGGGTGTTCTTCCGGTCCACTGCACTTTGACCTTCAGAATGATCTTGCTCCTTAGCTGCTTCTTGACTCAGTTGAGAATCTTAAGTGGTCCGACGGAAATTTTCAAGTTCTCCTGAACTTCCACATCATCTGGTTGCACCACGTGCGAAGGATTCGCTACAAACTTGCGAAGTTGAGACACGTGAAACACGTCGTGGGTGTTGGCCAAGTTCGGAGGCAAGGCAAGCCGGTAGGCAACAGGTCCTACTCTACCGAGTAACTAATATGGCCCAATGAATCGCGGGCTCAGCTTCCTCACTCCAAGTGCCCGACCAACACCGGTGATAGGTGAAAGTCTCACAAACACGTGCTCACCCTTACTGAACTCCAGTGGTCGATGCTTAACATCATAATAGCTCTTCTGGCGATTCTGCGCCTGCTTCAGCTTCTCTCTGATCATCTGAATCTGCTAGGTAGTATCTTGGACAATGTCCAAGCCAAACAACTCCTTATCTCCAACCTCAGACCAGCAGGTAGGAGTCCGACACCTCCTACCATACAAAGCCTCATAGGGTGCCATGCCCAGGCTAGCATGGAAACCACAGTTGCACAAAACTCGACCAATGGCAAGTACCTATCCCATGTTGAGCTCTGCACCAAAGTGCAAGCTCTTAACATATTCTCTAAGGTCTGCATGGTCCGCTCAGTCTGTCCAACAGTCTGAGAGTGATAGGCTGTACTCAGTCTCAACTGAGTTCCAAAAGCTCTCTGCAGCGTCTCCCCGAACCGAGATGCGAACTTCGGGTCCCTACCACAGAAGATACTCTCGGGCACCCCGTGAAGCCTCACGATCTCGTGAACACACAGTTAGGCCAACTGCTCTGAAGAGAAGCTCACCTTTACCGGAAGAAAGTGGGCAGACTTTGACAATCTATCCATGATGACCCCCCAAAAAAGTCACAGCCAGCCTGAATCTTAGGCAATCCCACAACGAAGTCCATGGTACCTCGAGAGGTTAAAGCTTACCAAACGGCCTCTGGTGTTTAATCTCCACCATTAGGCATAACAACAACTGGACACACAAACAAAGATGTCCCATCTTATTCCAAGATATACCGTCCTGGTTTTCTCCATAAGCTCATTCTCGACTCTCACAGTCTCAATCTCGAGGAGTGCATCCTCAAACAAGGAAGTCACCGTCAAATCTCGAAGTTTCACAATGACCTCAAAAACGTCATTCAGTTCTCTGGGATCACCAGTCACTTTCAATAGAGGTGACCTAACCACACAACTCAAAAATCCACACAAAACTCGAGTGAGTTTGGTCCTATTCCATGACTCTAACATCGACTAGTCTTACAATTTGATAAATCATTACTTTCAAAATAAATTCATATTCATTTCACAGTACGAAATCATAATCATGTTCATTTCAACCCATACATGTTAGTTAACATGCTAATTCACATAGTAACGTACCTTAGTTCACGTACACCTGCAAAATTTTCAATCTTAGTAACATAATAACTCGAATACTAAATGCAACAGTATACCTCAATCTCTATGGCCTCTGCAAAATCGAAAGTCAATAACGGTGAAATAACATCGATACTTTACCACGATTTATCATAATTACTTCATGTTCAGCACTATCCATGGTATCTACATGCCAGTTACATATGAAACATATCAATAATAACATGTGAACCTAGAGACATGGAGACCACTCAACTCACAAACGAATTGTACATGCACTACCTCCCATATACAAGATCGCGCGCGGCCCTTGCCACAAATACCAAGTGTTACACACTCAATTTCCTTGAAGAGAATTTCACATTCCCAAACAAAGTCCCATCACACTCATGTAATAGCGTAAGGCATCATACCTTATAACAAAATTGACTGGTGCTCCCCAGGGAGGCACGCTCGGTCGAAAGAAGTCTTTCGCCAAAAGACTCCCAACAATCTTCTTCAGCTCCGCCAACTCTGATGGCGACATCCGATATGGAGCTAATGAAATAGACACCACACCAGGCAACAAATCTATGGGGAACTCTATCTCCCGCTATGGCGGAAACTCAGGAATCTCCTCAGGAAACACCTCGAGGAATTCCCCACCACAGGAATGCCCGTGATATCCTCCTGTGCCCCACTCACCAAACCTCCCAACATGACATATCTGAATGCCCCTGCACTCAAGGCTCTCCTAGCCTACAGTAATGATATATAAGGCGAGGAACTGGATGTGGAGTCACACGGAAACATCATCACTCGCTAGGCACAACAATCAATCAATCAATCAATCAGTCATCACACAACTATTGGACAATCCATCCATGCCAAGGATGATTTCCAAAATTAGCCATCGGTAATCCCAACCGATCTACCGAGTAATCACAGCCATCCCACTGAAGCACGATATCTCGATGCACAGTGGCGGTATCACACTTTTCTCCGGTGGCGGTAGTCACCCGCAACGGTGGAGAAAGCACAGACATGGGCAACTCAAGCCACAACAATCGGGGTTGCAATAAAAGAATGTGTATCCCCAGAATCAAGCAAAACATCAACAACAATTCCCTCAATGGAAACAGTACCTCTGACAAGGTTCGGGGCTCGGTCCGACTGCTGCCGATCCAAAGTATAAACTCGCCCCGTGGCAGGTGGCACAACAGGTGCCGTTGTAGACGCCAAAGGAAATATCTGTAACAGAACTGCCTGAACTGCTGCAGCTCTCGCCGTCGATGACGGACAATCTTTGGAGTAGTGACCTTCCTGGCCACAGCGAAAACAGATCAACTGACTGGTAGCACAATGTCCTGCATGCTCCTTTTCGCACCCCGGACATCTAGGAGTGGAATGAGGTATAGTAAAACCTCCCTGCTGCGAAGAAGTCCTCTTGAATTGACTAGGAGCTTGCATAGCAGCCAATTGCTCTGCTTTGCCCTTTCCCGCAAACTTCCTGTCTTTCTAAGAAGTGGAACTATCATTTCGCTTTACATCAGCAATCATCGCCCTCTTGGCCTTACTCGTAATATAGACATCCTCGATGTCCCGACACTGCTGCACCAGTGTCCCAAAATCTCTCGAAGCCGCTCCAGTAAGAGGAACAACTATCTCTTCAATAAGTCCCCTACGAAACTTAGCAGCCAAGAAGGTCGGAGTAGGCATAGCCATCCGAAAGTGAGCAAACTTAACCAACTCATTAAACTTTGCCAGGTACTCGTCCACAGACAACGAGCCCTGCCCCAGACGGTCAAATTCTCCTTGCTTCTGCTCCTGCGCATCATATGGGAAATACCTCCCAAGAAAGCAATCCTCAAAGAATGTCCATGTCATCACATGACTCTGCATCTCAAAAGCATGAGAGGTGTTCATCCACCACTCATGAGCATTGCCCTCCAACATATACGTCGCGACACATCAGCTTCTGCGGATCAGTACACTGCATAACTCGGAAAATCTTATCCAACGCCTGTAGCCATCTCGCAGCAACAATGGGATCATAAGACCCATCAAAAGAATGTGGCTTATGCCTACGAAAAGCATTCAGCCGACGGTCAATCGCATCGCAGTCCTCAACAGGCTCCAAGTAGGGTTCCATCACCCCATTAAGAGGAGTGGCACCCTCAACGTGACTCAGGCTCTCATCCTGAAGGCTAGGTGGAGGTGGAGGTGGTGGCGGAGGGAACTGACCAATAGCAGGACCAGCCCTCATCTCCTCCAACATGACCCTCTTCATAGTCATTTTCGCCAGGCGATTCGCCTCCAATACATCCTCAGTGGCTTTCCTGTTTGCCTCTCTGACGGCGTCTAGCATAGCCTGGTTTTCCATTCTCATGGCCTCCTGGTCGGCAAGTCGCACCGCCTGCATCTCAGCCAATGCAGCCAGGACAAGATCAGGTTGATCCCCGCTAGTGTCTCAGTTCCTCTGAGGTAGTACCATGACACAACATAAGTTACACATAGAATGAGTTGATCAGGCCCATGCAATGTGGTCACATATGCATCATCATAGCAAAACCCAATGGAGAGAACACACAGACACGACTCACAACAAAACATCCTAAGTTATTGCAATACATACAGGCTTTTCCCTTGAACCGTCGCTCTGATACCATAAAATGTAAAATCCCGTGTATACCGGATTTGTTAAAATATCATCATATTAAGTTGCGCTTAATTAAAAATGCGAAATATCTTTTTCTTTTCAATTATGACGTCATTATACTTAGCCAAGTTGATTACTTAATCAATTTCATAAAATATCGCCTGTATGTAAATTGCAAATAAATATCTAACTGAAATACCTCATAACATAGATAAAATGAGTATCTAAAATCACGGATCTACCCACGTAGTCCGGACAATATCCTGATACATATTACAACTCCAAATGAAATAAGACATAATCAAGTCTATGTGGCATGGACAATCCCTATGCTCACCAAAACAACAGCATAACAACAAGATAAATCCATAATCATAAATGAAGCTAAAAGCACACTAGCTACAAGCATAACCAGCATAAGCAGCATAAACATGTAACATCTATCAGCTAAGCTCTGGCCTCCTGCCACTAGAGGTCTCAACCACCGCATTACCTGAACCTGAAATAAGCATTCCCCAAACGTGTGGTGAGATCGCTAACCAGAAATCTCAGTAAGACAAGGGGTCCTCAAGGATCTTTTACCCCAAGCTCACTTACATGTGCAATATAAGTTCAAAAGCAGTAATTTCCAATATAAGTTTCAAAACTATGCAGTGCAGCAGATATTCATGTTAGTATATGGATGTCCTAGAGATAATCTTTTAATTCGATTAGGACATATGTGGACCTTTGTATTGTCGCAAATAAATAAAAGCACTATTTATCCTGTTTCATATTTTGTCTCAATATTACTGTTAATATTTTATATGAGTAACTGGATAAACTCCTTGGAATAAAATAGGTATCTCTTGAGCATCTGTGATGAGATCACGATCATGAGGATTCAAGGATACTGGATATTTATTCCTAATTTTATGTTCCTAGTCTAGAGACACTGAGAATGGGGATCAGCGATCTCGGGTAAGACTAGCACGACTTATCTACTTGTATTCGGATGCAAGGTAAAGACCTCATGAGCTACATATATGGAGATGTCTTAGCTAAAGTCGTGGGTGGATCAATAAGGGTATAGCTCGCACTGAACAGACCCACAAAAGAGACTCTATGAGGAAATCTCACAGAGAGTATCATTAGAGTAGTCTCTTTATATTTGGGTATGTCTTTCTTTAGACCAGAAGTTATTACCTAGACTGTGTTCTAGAAGGCATGCTTTGACTTTATACCTCGTCTGCCTGAAACATGGAGACTCATAGGTATATTGTTGGGCTTGTCCTGAAAGGGCACAGGGCTAGGGTGATAAGCTGAAGGAATTCGTCAAATCTTTGTGAGAGATTAGGTTATCTGTAAACCGGAGAAATCAGGATGACATTTATAGGGACTCGGGAATCTATGCATAGTAAAAGAGATCATGAGATGATCTGCCTTTAGAGTCAGTAAATTGAAGATTCCCTATTTCGAATAAAGCTTACCCTAAACCGCAAGGGTTGATACGCTTCCTTACCCTAGGTTTTATGGGAAGGTAACCGAGATGAAAAGAAATATATACGACAACCAAATATGTGTAATAGGATGATCAAGTCATTAATCTAACTAGCTCTGGGGCAACAAAGCATTGCTAGTGCTCTGTGTTGTCATTAAATGGGTTGTGGGCTTGTTGGGCCCGAGCCCATTTATGTCAGTGGCTATGTTTAACCTAATGAGTCACACACTAACACATTAATGTCATGATGATATAGCATTAAAGGTATTGGGCCTAATAATGGTTGTTAGCCCAGATGAATTTTGGAAGCCCACCTAAGAGGGAGAGGGCACATGGTATTGTTAATGGGCTTGGATGGTCCAAGACATTACTAATTAATTTAATTAGTTAAATTAATTATCAAATATTTAAATTTTGAATTTGAATTTTGAAATTGGAATTTTGAATTTTGAATTTTGAATTTGAATGTTGAAATTCGAATTTTGAATTTGAAATTTGAAATTTGAAATTTGAAATTTGAAATTTGAATTTTGAAATTTGAATTTGAATTTGAAATTTGAATTTGAATTTAGAATTTAAATGTTTGAACGTTTGAATTTAAATGTTTGAATTCGAATTTGAATTGGCTATGAAAAGTTGTTTCATAACAAAAGGATAAGATGAGATCTTGTTGGAACAAATCCCTTGTATCAAGAGAAGATCTATGGAGATCTCCAAGGGCTGATTTGGGGCGCCATTTTGGTGGGAGATGATTGTCATCTTGTCAAACCAACAAGCTCCAATCAGATTTGGTTGTTGAGAGAATCAGTGAGCTAGTTGGTTCAAACTTGAATGCAACAGCTCAAATGTATCTGGACCCTTTTTGGGCTTAATAGGGGCACATGAATTGGTGGTCATATGATGACCATTGGTTCATAATTTTGACTAGATAAAGACCTAGTCTTATGAGGATTCAAAGGGGAGGTTGTTGGTATTTTAAATTGCAACAACTCCACCTTTTTCTCACTCACTTGTGCGTCACTTTCATTATAAGTAAAGTAAAAATTCTGATTTGATACACTAATTCTCTCCCTCTCTTGTGCGCCTAGTTGGTGAGTTCTTCCTTAAGGTTTTTCAAAAGAACCTAGCCAATTCTTCTATATACCATTCCCACTCTTGTGAAGTTTTCATGCTGGAGACTTCACTCTTCTAAACACATATGCCTAGCCTCCCTCTTCACCTATTGAGCGCATAGCAAGCCTCTCTGTGGTGGTAATTTGGTGGCTTTCAAGAAAGCGTTCTTGCATTTTGACGTGGGTGGTGTGGATCAACGTTAGAGGGTTTGAACCCTTCAAACCTAACACTGATCGTCTTGGAGTTTTGAACTCACAAACAAAGGTAACATCACATGCAATAAAGCATGATTCTTGATTGCATGTGTAATTCCGCATATGAAAAATTTTGTTTTTCCCTCTCACATGCTACGGCCTTCAAGGCCATTTTACTTTCAATTCATGCCATGTGTGTTTAAACTATTCTACTGGCCAGAGAAATGCAGGAATACGTCTATTACCCATACATAGTACAAGGAACACCGCTTGCACCTCACCCACAACCTCACCCACAACCTCACCCTCTTGTATGTACCACATACTCAGGCTTATCGTATAGGTGGAACACCACATGCATATCATAAAGGCACTAGCATATAATAGCTCAATAGCATTTCCAAAACATCAAAAACATGTAACACAACATGCATATAACCATACCCCCATGGGACATGGTGGAACCACAACCTGGCTAAACCGAGGACACGAAAGCTTACCTTGCAAGCTAACTATCCAAGCCAAGAGTCCACACTAGCTCAAAGCCCGCAAACAGTACAATCACAATCTGTTTATACAGTAAGTAATAATCAATAACCATCTATCAAGGTTACATTAAGTGATTAAGGCTTTCCATCTCTTTTTAAGTCATTTCATGCTGTTTCTGCAAGAGGTATTCGAATACTCCACGAGTAGTATTCGCATACTCCAGCTCTCTAGAAAGTATTCGATTACTCTAAGATTTTAATATGTTAAAATAGACCTCTCAAGCTTTCCAACGACATATTTTATGTCTCAATCGGAGTTGTATAACTCTGGTTAAGATTTTTGCAAAGTTCCTACAACAAGCTGAATTTCCAGCAATAGGGTCGCGACTTCAAACATAAACTGAGAGAAATCCGCTTATCCAATGGATCTTAAAATTTACAGAGTTGTAGCCCTATGTGTTAACTTCACATAAGTTCAAACCTCACTCAATTTAGAGCTCTGAAGCTCAAGATATCGCAATTTTACAAAACTAGGTCGCTGTTGTCTCGCGAAGTATTCGATTACTGCATTTTTCCAGAAAGTATTCGAATACTTCCCGAAAAGTATTCGAATACTTCTTCGACAGAATGCAAAAAACTGAGTTTTTAAGGTATAATTGACCTCTAATGATCCTAACGCGATTGGGAGTTCAAAAACTCCCTCAACCGATGTTCATTAACATGTTTAAGACTCAGAAACTCAGTCCTTTACTCAAATGATCCAAGTTTCACTTATTAATTGTTTAAACAAGCTTAAATTATCAAAATGACAAAGAGATGATCATGTATACCTCCAAGGCTTCAAAACTCCAAAAATGGGACAGTAAGGAGGTCATCTACACAGCACCAAAGTTCAGCCACAACAAGACTACGAATTTGTTCATCAAGCTTGACACTTTAAGCCAAAAGGTGGCTTCTTGAAGCTCAAGAAGCCAAGAACAAGGCCACACCAACCCAACTCAAAAGATACAGCCCCCAAAGTCTTCAAACCAAAGACCAACAACTCAGAAATAAGCTCACCAACACACTCCCAAGGCAAGCTCTCACTCACACAAGTGTTTGGAAGAAGATTCTATGAAGAACAAGGAAGAAAAGGCCACTTGGCTCACAAGGTGCAAGGAGACCAGCAATAGAACAGTGCCAAAGGGCTGAGCAGCCTCCAAAGGTCACGTAGGAATAGAATTATCCTAGGGTTTTGAGCCCAAAAGTCATATATATAGCTCACTTAAAATTAAACACACAGTATTAACAATAATAGCTACGCTCAGCATTTTAATCTCAAACTTTAGATTCTGAACCTACTCATTTTTTCAAGATTTATCATATTTTTATTTTATTTTTTAGAGCATCTTTCTGATACGCGCTTTTTCATAGCCATTATCAGTTCTGGCATCAGTCCTCATTATTTTGACCTGAAACTTGTTTTACTAGTCGTACATATTATTTTAGGAATATTCTCACACTTATTATAATTTTCCGGGATACTTCATCGGTACACATTTATACCGAGTAGCAGAATCGATATCTGCACTTTTCATCCGAAAAACGACTTTCAACATTCATAATCACTTTCTATATTTATTTAAGCCTTCTCATAATTATTAAGGTCAATTATGCAATTATTTCCTAATTTCTTATAATTACTTAATTATCTTCCTTAATTAACGGTGCGAGTTCTTACATCTAGCGGCAGGAGGCCAGAGTTGAGTTGAGATGCATGTTGTTTTTACTTATATGCCTGGATGCTAATTATGCTTTATTTTCACTATATTGTTATCTGTGTTGAGACATTTGTTTGGCTGGTTGCCTTATTTGGTGAGCATGGGGGTTGTCCATGCCACATTGATTATGTTTTGTTTATTTAAACTCGTGTTGTATAATGAATCAGGATTTTGTCCGAACTGCGTGTTGTAGTTCCGTGGCTAGATACACATATATTATATGAGGTTATTCAGTTAGCTTTTATTGCAATTTACATACAGACAATGTTTTGAAAAAGGATTAAGTAATCAACTTGGTTAATAATAATGACGTCATAATTGAAAAGAAAAAATTAGCTTCCGCATTTAATTGAGTTGCGCTTAATATTGTAATATGGTAACAATCTAGATATACACGGAGTGTTACACAAACAACAACAAAAGGTGCACAGTAACACAACAACAAAAGTGTTACAAGTCCAACGTCTTCAATCAAGTCACTCCAGTTTTGACCCAATATTAAAACCCAATGATTTTTCATAATTTTTGCTTAAATTTTCATGATTTTTGTCCGAAATGTCAGAAACATTTATTCCACATAATTTCTAATTCAAATTTTATTTACAAGACACTAAATATTAATTTGAAAAATCAAATTAATTGAGGCACAATGAATTACACAAATACAAGGCAGAGACAAAGAAGGCTTTTTAGGAGTATCGTAACCGCACAAGGGTGAACAATGATAAAAAAAAAAGAAGAGAGGAAAAAAATTATTAGAATAGAAAATTATAAAATCTTTACGGTTGATTTGTATATAGAATAACACACGAGATTATTCATTTCCGTAACTTTTTGGCATGCAATCTTAAGCACCCGCGTCCTTAACCTCCATGAACCGGAGCAAAACGAAGTGGCGGCCGACCTGCACATTAAAGAGAACAGAACTTTGTGTCCTTTTCACCGTTAAAGTCATCGATGATGCGCGCACGGGAGCAGGTTATGATGACGATGACACCAAACAGGATGACAAGGCATGCATGAGAGAGAAGGAGTTGAGGCATACATTTTTCGACAGCATATTGAATCAGCCAAAAGAGTAAAATAAACAAGAAAGAGACGAAAGGAAACCTTGGATATCATAATCTTTTTTTTCCCTGGAAGGATGTTATAGGCTATTAAATTTAGTGTTCATCATTTCGTAGTTAAGACATAAGTTGTTTCATAAAATAGAACTTTTATTTGAAGTGAGATCCATTACATGCTTGTAATCAAACAATTACAGGTCTCACATTGGTAGCTACTTTATTCCATACATTAAGTGCCTAATGGCACGTCAACTAGTGTGTCTACAACACACTACGTTCAAATGGTTCCCCGCAGAGGAAGACCATAGAAACTGGTCGATGCAGACTCATCACACACACATCGGCAAACTTTTGAGACACTATCTTTTATCTGAGGAGAATAATTATTAATTTTATCAAGATACCTGTCCCAAATCATAACTCCACCATAGTTGGAAGCTTCCTTTACTGTTGGTAAAACCTCAGATATGAGTGCATCTGGTTTTATATAACCAGCTATTGTATCAGAAGCCGCAAGACCCAAGAATATTAAGCTATTGGGAACACGTGAGGTCCATGTTTTCCATGCACTCAAAAGCTTTGAAGGATTTCCATTTGAGTATATGCAATCAGGGTTCTGGTAGTAGAACTCAACCCAAACGTAATCAACAATGCCAGTTTGGATTGCGGAGTCAAGGTAGTAATCTGGGTATACGCATTGTGGTGATGCAGATATGTAAATCCTTCTATCTGTTGTGGATGCATTAATGACCCTAACAAGTTCATCCCATTTTAGGTGTTCACTATCTGAAACATCAGCAATATCAATGCCATCCAAATACACATTTCCTAGAGGACCAGATTGACCACTTAGATAGTGCTCCAAGAGGTAATCTGCAAGGTATTTAGTTACATTGATAGATGGCGACGAGTTGGTTGGTATGGTTATATCTTGGCCAATGGAAAGGAAAACTTTGATGTTGTTTTCTTGGCAGTATTCTATTTGTGATTGTAGCACAGAGCAAGGGCTGCTGCCACAATGATCATCCAAGTTTAACACTGGGGTCCTGCCATTGTCGTACACAATGAGGGTTTCGAGGATTACGATGTTATAGTTTCCGGTGGCACATGTATCTTGCAAGGTGCCCTCATCGCTATCGGAATGCTGACCCCAGTAAACAGAGATGGCTCCGCTGCCAACACAATCAGTAGCATTGGAGGAGTTGATTGTGATGGAGAGGGATATAAGTGCAAAGAGGAGGAATATTGATGGTTGTTTTGTGGAAGCCATGGGCTAATTATGGGTAATGGTCTTCTTGTATAGCTCGATGGCTTTTAGGGTATGAGAAGCACCAATTTATAATGGTGCTAGCTAGGGTTATTTGGCAAAGGCGATTTTTGTAATTACGAATGGAACAAAGTTCCATAGCACGTTTTTCTAATGTTGAAAACTTGTGGTGTGACCACCAGAAAAGGTACAAACCTCTGTGCACAATAATTCTCGACTTTGTGAAGGTGGGTGGTATAAGGATCGGTTACGGTGATGCATGCATCTAGGATTTTTTTTTTTTGGTGATAGAAGGTGAAAATAAAATATTAAAATTACAAATATTATTAAAAATAATAAGATAAACTAATTATTATAAGTTTTTTTTAAGGTGAGGCTAATTATTAATGCTAATAATTTATTATAATTTTTCAAATATCATTTTATGCATACAATAATAAAATAATTAAAGTTTAGGGAAGACAATGCTCATCCCTCCCATGATCCTCTGATCGTTTGTACATGACCTAGCTCATTTTTATATTTTTGCAAAATTGTTACTTCTCACACCAAAATTGTCACCCTCTTATGTTGTGACCACTCATTTGGAGAAATCATAATTTTTTTTTCTCTTACCTGATAGTCAGAGGTTCGAATTTGAAAAATAATTTCCTTGCAAAAAATGCACAAGTAAAACCGTGCACAATCAAAGCTCACCTCTACCTTGATAAGTCCGACAACTTTATGTACTGGATTTTACCTTTTGCAAATAATTTTTGTATATTTTATTTAGGGAAATTAAGGACACAGGATATATTGGACGGGAGATCTTTATGTGGTGTTTTGTTTTTTCTTGGTTCTTAGCTAATTTATTTTTAAAAAAATTAGGAAAATGCCATTTTATTCTTATTTTATTTCCTGTTTTTGAACTTCTGTGATGGAAACGTTCATATTTTTTAAAGTTTTCATCATTGCATTTTCTTACTAAATAGATTTTATCACGTTGCATTGTCTCCGCATACTGATTTAATCTAATTTGTGAACACTCCAATGCAACTAAAACATGAATTATTATATTTATAAACAGTAAAAGATCTTTATCAACTCACAAAATTATGGGCTATATATGTTTAAAAAAAAAAGTGAAAAAGAGATAATACAATGAGAAATAAATGGTAATTAATGATATGAATACCGTGAGATTTTTGTACAAAGGTTGTGTGTATCTAACAGCATCAACAAATTATATGACAATATATAATTATGCCAACTATTTTCTTACTTCAATCTTAATGTTGGGATTTCTATTGATTGAGCCACAATAAACTATGTTACATATATAAAATATTATTATCTTTTTACACCATTAAAATATATAAATATTCCTCACCAAATATATATATATATATATATATATATATATATATATATATATATATATTCCTTTTACATATATAAACTTGTGTTTTATTACTTAGCTTATGCCTGTCTCTTTTTTTCTTTATAAAGGTTACTTGAATAACATTTCATTTTTTAAAGAATGCAGCATTGATACATTTTATTTTGATACATATATCTAAGGGTTTGTTTTTTCTAAAGTTACTTTAGATAACTTTATCTAATGTTCATCAAAACAACGTCGTTTTGGAGTGGAAATCATGGTGTTTTTGTAATTTTAATTTATTTCAGGGTTATAATAGTCTTTATCATTCTAATTTTTTAATTTTTCAACTCCAAAACGACGTCGTTTCGATGAATATTAGATAAAGTTGTCTAAAGTAACATTAGATACTTTTTTCTCTATATCTAAACACATGAACTAATCTATTGCATTTTTAGCTTAAAACGGCTAACTTTATTTTATAATCAAATTTAACTTTTTATTTTTATCAAAAGAATCACTACTAAAAAAGTCTATTTTTTCTACGGAATTTTTCCGTCGAAAATGGTTAAAATTCTGTCAAAAATTTTGTTTTTGACGAAATTCTGGTCGTCGAATTTCTCTCGGTGGATAACAAATTTTTCGACGAAATTAAAAATTTCGTCTAAAATTTTTGACGAAAAATCAATTGAATTCCGTTTAATATTGTTGTAATGGTTTTCGACGAAAAATTAACTCCGTCAAAAAATTTCAACGGAAAATCAATGAAATTCCGTCGAAAATTGTTGTAACGGTTTTCGACGGAAAACGAATTCCGTCCAAAAATTTCGACGGAAAATTAATGGAATTCCGTCGAAAATTATCGTAATGGTTTCCGTCGAAAAATTTATAAATATAATTTCTTTTTTATTTCTTTTTTTATAATTATTTTCGCAGGAATTCATTTTCTGTCGAAAATATTCGACGGAAAATGATTTCCGTCGAAAAATTATTTTCGTCGAAAAATGATTTCCGTCGAAAAATTCATAAATATAATTTCTTTTTTATTTTTTTTATAATGATTTTCCACTAAATTAATTTTTTGTCAAAAAATTCATAAATATAATTTCTTTTTGATTTATTTTTATAATGATTTTCGACAGAATTCATTTTTCGTCAAAAATATTCGACGGAAAATGAATTTCGTTGAAAAATTTATAAAAATAATTTCTTTTTGATTTATTTTTTATAATGATTTTTCGACGAAAAATTAAATTTCGTCGGTAATTTTCGACGAAATAATATTTCATTCAAAAACTTCGACGGAATACATTTTCAATTGAAATTTCCGTCTTTAATTTTAGTGGAATATTTTCCGTCGAAAATTTGAACTTTTCTATTAGTGAATATGAATACAAAGATAGTACTCTTGGCCACTTATATAATAAAAAAAGTTTTGACACAAGGTTAGCAATCAAATTTCTTAAAGACGAGTTATTTATGAAAACTCATGAATGACATTATTAGCTAGGTACAAGAATTAGTGCTAACGACATCAAGAGAATATGTCGAATGTATTAATTATCTAAAAGAAAGCACGTGTTTTGCGAGTTCATGTTTAAAAGAATATTCTTGAAAGTTGAAAACGTACTTTCGGTTAAATAATACAGATGAACGTTATTCTTACAACCTAAAAGTTTCACAATCTATTATAACTTATTTTTTCATCATTGATTTTCGACAATCCAACGGTTAAAATTTATTAAAATTAATATTTAATAATAAATGTGATCTAATAAATCATAACCGTGGAATTGACAAAAATTAATGATACAAAAATTTAAAATAAATTGTAAAAGGTTATAAATTTTTTAAAATGTATGTATAACGCTCCTCAATAATGTATATAAAAAAATTAGTGATTATTCCTGTAGAACAAGTATATTCTTCGTATGTTGTGACAAGCTCATTTTGTTTTTCATTTTTAATAGGGTTTGTTTTTTCTAAAGTTACTTTAGATAACTTTATCTAATGTTCATCGAAACGACGTCGTTTTGGGACGGAAATCATGGTGTTTTTGTAATTTTAATTTATTTCAGGGTTATAATAGTCTTTATCATTCTAATTTTTTAATTTCTTAATCTCAAAACGACGTCGTTTCAATGAACATTAAACAAAATTGTCTAAAGTAATATCAGAAACTTTTTTTCTTTTTAATATCAAATATGTTGTATGAGACAATTTGTCTCATGCAATACAAATAAGAGCAGAGGGAACTTATTTTTTCTTTTCTTTGTAGCGGAACCTACACACTTTTTTTGCTTGCATGTAACTTGAGAAATATATTTCCGATTAATTAATCCCTTTGAAAAGAAATCCATATGTCCTAATCCTGTGTAGGCTGCTAAGGTTCTGGTACGATCATTACCTTCGAATTCAGAATATTGTTAGCGTTGAAGTAAAAGGTTAAGATGATTAAATTCTTGCTTGATTTGTGTTAATAGAAAATTAAACGATTTTATTTTTGTTAATAATTAAAAATTTATAGACTTCATTATTAATGAAAATAATGATAAATTAATTAATTTTATTATTGTTGGCTAGAGTATTAACCGTGGTATTAATTTTTGTTCATAAAAAAAAAACTCCATTTGAATATGCGCTTTTATAATTTTATCATTTTTTTAATTCAAAATGATTTCATCAAAATTCCAAACGCTTTTATGTTTTTACAATTTTTTTTTACGTTAGGAATTTTATGTTTTACTATTTTTTATCCTCCATTCATCTTAGATAAAATTCTGATTTTAACTACCATACACGTAACGTTACCATGATTTGTGTTAACTTACAAAGATAATATATACAAGATTCTTGTATTTTAGAGAAAATTTGAGTATTATATATTGCTTATTATGTAATTTCTCACAATAAATTTGATATCTCCCATTGAATAAAGTTAAATTCTATCTTTTAATTTATTATAATTTTAGACAATGTTATTATTGGAATTCACAAAATATTCGTAGATATCCATAAAATTTCCAACCAACACACATTAATGTTAAACTTGTAAAGGACGTTGCGACAACTGCTCTAAGTACACTTGTTGTTAAGATCTCGATTTATCACTATAATTTTATATTTTTACGATTTTTTTCATTAAAACGATTTTACCAATATTTTAAACGTTTTTACATTTTTACAATTTCTTATGATTTTAAGTTTTACGATTTTTTAACCCCCTTCCGATCTTACTTAAAATCTCAATTTTAACAACCTTATTCTTAGCACTCCACGTGATGCAAATGGTTTTGGCCCTCCAACCTCATAAATCTGCAATGAGCCTATGAACAGTGAGAGGACCACAATTACTTGGACTAAACATTTACGACGTGGTAATATATCGTCCTAGTAGTCCTAAGGTGGATGTTTGTCGATAGTGGCTATTTTATTCTTTTTTGTGTTTGTAACAGTCGGATTTGTTCTTATCTACTTAGATATGACTCTGTTTCATTATTTTAACAGAATCGATAAAGTATTGGATGTAGCAAAATCGACTAGTTTGTAATAGGAATCTATTTATATGATGTTGTATGAAATAATTATCTCATGCAACAAAGATAAGATAGTGAGATTCGCTATTTAAAAAGAAAAAGAAAAAATAGTATACCCTACTATTTTATCTTTGTTGCATGAGATAATTATTTCATGCAACATAAGATAATTATCTCTCATTGTAATAATATGAACCTTTTGTTAGTACATTTTTTACGGAATTTTTTCTGTCGTACGGATAAAGATATCTAGCCAAAAGACTAATAGAATAATCTTGGATCAATATGCTCTCTCAGATATCTATGGATTAGATACCTTTGAGTGTAGCAGATCGTTGTGCACTAATAATAATAAAGACGTTAGCAAAATGGGTGGTGTGCATGCACAGTGGCAATATAATAGTAGAGAGAGAAAAAAGTGGCCATACCTGTAGGTTGTTAGTTGTAAAAGTATAGAATCCAAAAAGAATTCAAATATCGTTCACAGGGAACAAGAAATTCAGTCTCTTTTATTTATTCTTTTTCAGTTTTCTTGAATGTGAATGTGATTGCTTTTTCAATGAAAAATGTAATTTCTAAAATGTAAACTAAACCAAGAAAGGTCAGAACACGTTCAAATGAGTAAGAATCAAGATTAAAACTCTATAATTCTGATTTCAATGACTTTCATTTTAAAAATTGCATGTCTGCGTTTTAACTGGTGTAGCAAATATCTTAATGGAATCTTATTTTGGTAGAATCTAACTAACCTTTCCCAAATTCAGTTCTGAAATTGATTCATACTAATCCCTTAATCTTGAATCAATCAATCATGACTTATAATCAAATTCTACACCAGATTATCCCTAATCTTGGGGTGATTAATTAATGAAATTCATAAACTCAAATTTTCCAAAACAAGTTCATGTAAGAAATGTTAAAGTCCATTCCCATGGAATCAAACCAAAAAATTTTCACTAATCAAACATCAAGAATATGAACTACAAGTTTGAATCAATTAATGGGCACTTGTCATCTTCATCAGAATTCTGAAAAAATGAAATTAGCAATGCATGTTGAAGATTAATGCAAAAATGAATTCTGACATTAAAGTAAATATGTTCTTCATTCACAAAGACCAGAAACAGTAAGAGTTAAAGGTACATACCAATTTGGTTCTTCAAATTCAAATTGCTACAACTAAGAAAAACTTAACCACGATGCTGCAATTCCAAAAGCATGCATGCGAAAATCTCTCCTCTTGAATCCCTTCAAGAATGAAGTCCTTCCTTGTGCATGTATGTATCTCCAAGAATTTACAAAGAAAACTAAAACGTTCAAAAACCTCAAAACTGACTTCAACGGAAATTTGCTTCCTCTTTTCTACAAAAAGAGACTCTGACTTAAACTAAAGTTCCAAGTGAATCATGTCCATTTGATTGCTCTTAAATCAATCCATGGTTCAAATTGTTCCACCCCAGTTCTTTTCTTCTACTAAACTGCTATCATTTTTGGGCCTTTTTTATCTGCATTTTAGTCTATTTAGCTCAATCACAACAGAAAATAAATTGTTAAGTTAGGTAAAAATCACAACTAACAAAATACCCAAACTTAAGCAACTGCTTGTCCTCAAGTAGGCATCCAAGTCTAAGATCTTATTAGCTGTTTTCTTTTTCAAAATTTCAGTTCATCAACCAAATTAAGCAGTCATGAAAGTTCAAAAAAACTTATGATAAATTCCAGCCATTAACATCAATCACTCCACTTGTCATTCAATATCCAAAACAGATCAATGATTTATTTCACACTAAGTTATTAATCAAACAAAAAAAATCAGTATTACATTTCATATCCAATAGTTACTCATTATAACTCATATTAACCAATGCCTAATCACTGAGTTCCTCACTGGTCTCTTTCACTCTTTATTTTCACTTCTCTCTCCTTTTTTTTATTAGAGGTCAGTCAACTGTCCACCCTGGTGCTACGAAGATGTACCAAGACCTGAAGAGGAATTTCTGGTGGCCAGGAATGAAGAAGGACACAGCTGTGTATGTGTCCAAGTGTTTGATCTGCCAGAAGGTGAAGATTGAACACCAGAAGTCGTCTGGTAAACTTCAACCTCTTGAGATTCCGGAATGGAAATGGGAGAGCATTTCCATGGACTTCGTTGTGGGTTTGTCGAAGACTCAGGTTGGCTGTGACTCGAAATGGGTCATTGTGGACAGACTGACGAAGTCTGCCCATTTTCTTCCAGTGAAGGTGAGCTTCACTACTGAGCAGTTGGCCAAACTGTATGTTCGCGAGATTGTGAGGCTTCACGGGGTGCCCGAGAGTATCATCAGTGATAGGGACTCGAAGTTCACATCTCGGTTCTGGGAGGCGCTGCAGGGAGCTTTTGGGACTCAGTTGAGATGAAAATTGCAAAAGACAGCTAACTGAAATACCTCAATATATAAATAGCATAAATGTGTCTCTAGTCACGGAACTACAACACGTAGACCGGACAACACTGATAGTTTATACAACTCAAGCTAAAAGTACTAACATCAATGTGGCATGGACAAACCCAGTGCTCACCAAATAAGGCAACAAAGCCCACAAAAGAGTCTCAACTCAAATATCCATATAAAGACAGAAAACATAAACAGCATCCAATATCCAGTCATGTCAGCATACAACATATATAATCAGCTAAGCTCCGGTCTCCTACCGCCAGAGGTCTCAACCCCCGCATTACCTGAACCTGAAATATATGCCCCAAACGTGGGGTGAGATCTCTAAAAAGAAATCTCAGTAAGACAAGGAGTCCTCAAGGATCTTCCACCCCAAGCTCACTTACACGAGCAATATAAGTTCAAAAGCATTTAACTGTATAAGTTCCAAAACTATGCAGTGCAACAGATATTCATGCCATGTGTGTTTTAACTATTCTACTGGCCAGAGAAATGCAGGACGTACGTCTACAACCCCACAATAAGTACAAGGAACACCGCTTGCACGTCACCCACAACCTCACCCTCTTGTATGTACCACATACTCAGGCTTACCATATAGGTGGAAAACCACATGCATATCATAAAGGCACTCGCATATAACAGCTCAACAGCATTTCAACAAATCAATATATCATGAAAACAACATCATGTATATAACCATACCCCCATAGGACATGGTGGAACCAACAATGGCTAAACCGAGGACACGAAAGCTTACCTTGCAAGCTAACAATCCAAGCCAAGAATCCAACCAATGCTAAAAGTCCAAACACAGCAGAATCACAATCTGATTTGAACCAGCAATCATATCAATAAACATAGCTCATGAGAATAAACATAAAGACAACGCTTCTCTTTTACGTTTTACGTCTTTAGGCTCCTCACAAAACCTCAAGCCCTTAATCACTTGATTCTAGCTTAGTTTAATTATTACAGAAGTTTAACTTCATCAATCTAGGGTCCACAAACCCCCAATAACCTTCTGTATGAACCGTGCAGGTACTCTTCTTCGAAAACCCAGAATATCCGGATATTTGTCGGGGGCATATCCGAATATCAATATCCGGATATCAATATGAGGATATTCAGATCCCTATATCCGGATATCAATATCTGGATATCATATCCGGATATGCATATTCGGATATTTCGCGACAGAATGCAGTTCTGCATTTCGCGAGATATCCTTCCAAAGGTTGGGTTTTTTAACCCATTCCAATGTCCAAGCATGCATTTTTAACCTCTTTTAAGTTCATATAACAGTTGGTTACTTGTTTAACTCATTAAACATGCCAAGACACCTATTTTAACCATTAAAACTCATGATCAAAGGTTGAACAACTTACCCAAGCTTTAAAACAGAGAAAAGAGTGCTTTTGGAGCTCACCAACAACCCCCAAGGTTCTAACTTAGAAGATGCACAAAAATGGCACACAACAATGGTTCCTTTCTCACCAAAGATGGCTCCTTGGAGCCACACAACCAAGAACAAAGACTCCACAACACCCAACCCAACAAGTCAGCCCTCAACTCTTCCCAAACAGAACCCACAACTCAGCAAAAGCTGAGCTTCACCCTCACAAGGCACTCACTCAAGTGTTTACAAGGAGAAAGTGAAGAGAAAAGGAAGAAAATGGGTCACAAGGCTCACAAAATGGGTGAAGAAGCCATGGAATAGAGTAAGGAGAAACTGGTCAGCCTCCAAGTCACGTATTCTGAATGTATGGCCTAGGGTTTTGGGCCAATCATGCCTATTTATAGCGGTTTAACACTTAAACACGTAGTATTAGCATTAATAGCTACGCTTAGCATTTTAATCCCAAACTTAGGATTCTGAATCTACTCATTTTTTTAAGATTTGTCATATTTTTATTTTATTTTTCGCAGCACCTTTCTGGTACGCGCTTTTCCATAGCCAGTATCAGTTCTGGCACCAGTTCTCATTATTTTAACTTAAAACTCGTTTTACAAGTCCTATATATTATTCTAGTGACATATACATACTTTTTATAATTTTCTGGGATACTTCATCGGTACGCATTTATACCGAGTAGCAGAACCGGTATCAACACTTTTTCGTTAGAAAAGCGACTTTCAACATTATTACTCACTTAATATAATTATTAGTAGGGTCAATTATAGAATTATTTTCTAATTCTCATATTTATTTAATTAATTTTCTTAATTAACGGTGCGGGTTCTTACATAATATATATCTAAATTCTCAGTAAATAATGTACAACAGTTCATATCTCATATGATGTATGCAAGTGCGATTCGACTGGCCAGGGAACATGATAGGGTTTATGCACGTCTGCTACCTACCAAACATGAGGGATGCTACCTCATGCCTTGCACACCAGGGTTGCTGCCTGATCGTACAAGTACTAACATCACATCCATACATTACATCAACAAGTATATTACACACCAGAGTTGCTGCCTGATCGTGTAAGTATCCAAGATCACATCCATATAGTACATCAACATGTATATCCACATGTTTCAGGCATATATCAATGCATATATCTTTTTCATAAAAACATACCATACATATAAACCACCTTTCTATGGAGGTCGGTGGAACAAGCAACAGATCAATTCGAGGACCAGAAGCTTACCTTATCTGCAACATGCTCCAATGAACTCTCAGTATCCAAAGGACCACAATCATAGAAAATCACAACCTATTTCAAGATATAAAGGCAATTAATAAATATACTCGTTTATGACATTCTTTTATATAATATCTTTTACGTAGTCATTCTTTACGTTGTGACACCAACTCAAGGTGGGAGGAACTAAGTCCACTCCCCAAGGTCCCTTAACCTCAGAACATCGCTTACAAGTACCATAGAGTCTATAATTTATTTCCTTGAAGAACATTCCAAAGAATTCAACTCTATTTACGAATACGACAACAACTTCTCTTACCATTTTTAAAACTGTAGTTGCTACTCTTTAGCAAAAATTCTGAGATTTTAATATGTTAAACTAGACATCACAAGATTTCCAACGACGTATTTTATGTCTCAATCAGAGTTGTATAACTCCGGTTATGATGTTTACAAAGTGACTGCTGCCAATTGAATTTCCAGCAACCAAGACGCGACTTCAAACTAACACTGATATCAAACCACTTATCTAATTGCTACTAAATTTTACAGGGTTGTAGCTCTATATGTTAGCTACACATAGGTCAAAACAGCACTCGATTTGGAGCTCTGTAGCTCAAGATATCAAATTGTTACCGAAATAGGTTCGTTGTTGTCCCAATATCCGGATACCATATCCGGATATCATATCCGGATATTTCGCGACAGAGGCCAAAAACAGCAGCCTAGCACTAAATTATCCATTTAAAATTCCATCTTTCACCTAGATACATATATCCCATCGACTTGGCATGCATTTTAACACTTAGGTTCATCAACCAACGTTCAAATTATCAAAACTCATAATTTTACATCTTCAATTCATGTTATATTCATGAAAACACAAAGGGAAGTGTTGAGGCATATACCCATGAGCTTCAAAATAGCTAAAGGGAGGGACTTTGATGTTCTTGAGCCACTCTTCAGCTCTGCCTCACCACAACCACGAAAATGACATGTTGAAAATGGGTTCTTTCATTACAAAGGGAGCTCCTTGATGGTCTAATGTGTGTGTAAGTGCCTCAAACCGACAAGACGAGGGCAGACAGCCCTCACCCTCACCAAAACAGAATCCATGACATCACGTAGGATGCATAGAATCAGCCCTAGGTTTGTGCACAAGTTCCTATTTATAGGGGCACTAATTTAATCCTTCGGTATTAATTCTAATATCTCTGTTAATTATTTTAACTTCAAACTTCAGATTCTTAACCTAGACATTTTACTAGGATTTATCATATTTTTATTATAATTTTC